>NC_143580.1:136306533-136459260 GCF_048544385.1 Mastigoproctus giganteus
TATTATTCAACTCACCCTTTCTAGCATTTCCTTTCATACTCTCACCTTTATATTCACTCCACTTCTCATTCATTCAATCCTTATTCATACTATCATATTTCAGAAACCTACTTTCAGCTTACTAGTTTTTTCCAGCTGACAGGTGGGACCATGGCTGCATGTCTATACCTGACTCTTTAAAGTCCTTTCCGTGAATGTTGTCATGTTTGGGAACTCAGTCTGTTTTGGTTGGACGTATGCTATGATGAGGGCAATACCAGCCTGCGTTTTTCCCATTAGTCACATTTGGTTATTTTCCTACCTCTATGGTCCTCTGGCAATGAGCCAAAGGAGTCCCCAGAGGCAGGATGTCAAATCTAGTAAAGTCGGTTATGTCTGTAAATTGCGTATATTCTTTAGTCTATTTGCCTGTTCACTTTGTCGTTCTCGAAGCATAAAAAAGGTCTATTCACATTTTAACGCCAGTGAGAGATGGAGTCTGGTTGCGACCACTTCCTAGCTTCCATATTAACAAAGTCCTGAATACAGTGAGGTCATTTTAGGAGAGATTTTTCCAGGATCCGTAATACAGGCATTGGAAGGGAGAAGAGAAAAACAATGCTTATGAGTAAGCATTTCCTTCACAATAGTGTTTAGTAATACTATTTAAACATATCAGGAGTGTGTGTAAGAATGGACAAGATATTCCGACAAAAGCATTAATACAGGATAAGAAAGCACAGTTATATTTCGGGCAGAAGGTTAGATGCCATAAGCAAAAAAGGAATTTTGAGATTTCATGTCAGTCAAATGTGATATGCTTTTTTTTTAAATCGAACGGTAATACACATCTCCTGGGAACCGAAGGAAAAAGGATGAGAACTTAAAATAAAATGCTGAAAAAAGTTTAAATTTCCTTAAGGCTGCTTCCTGTGATAAGTTCGGCGAAAACGAAGGATCATCCTATAATTAAGTTTGCAAACAAATGAGGAAGAGCTCATTGTCATCGTGGTCCTTGAAGCGGAAACTCTCGCAGATGTGTATTTAAAACAATAGCCTAACCAAGAAAAAGGAAACCACAAATTAAATAAATAAATAATTTTTTGTTTATATGCTGGGAGAGTAATATTGCTCAAAGAAGTTTGCAAGATAAATAATACAAGCATACTACCGTATTTCGTGGTATCAAGTACAATTGAACACCCGACATGCAACTCTGTAGCTGCACTTTGGTCGACTACAATCGTGCATCTACGTAGGTCATTCCGTTTGGATTGATTTTAATGCTAGAAAAAAATGTTTCTGGAAATGAAAGTGGCCTCACGGGAGAGGAGATCATCGCTGGCCTAAGCTGCGATTATTTATAAAAAAATTAACTTATCATCATGAAACTTAAAGTTACCAATTGTTAAAAAGAGTTACCTATTTGAAGCGTAATTGGAAGCGCTGGTGTTAAGTGATATAAAGTATTCAGCTAGTGATTGGAATTGGAATTCTAACAAATAATTAAATTTTATATTATTAGGATTGTGAGGTAAGTGAAGTAAATCTAAGTTTAATCAGAGAAACAGCAAAACCATCAAAATCTCTATCTATTCGGTAGGTAGGTCTAATGGGAAAAAGAGCTTGTTAAGATTACGAATATTGCAATCACAAGGAAAGATTACTTCGTCCTGTGAAAATATACAGAAAAATAAGATTAAGGATTTAACTAACCAACGTAGCAACGATATAAGTACTTAATTTAACTCTTTGGCTTTCGATAAGCCTATAATCATTGAAGTTTAATTAATTTCTTTTCATCTAAGAAAAGAAGATTCGCTGTTTTATCCTTAAATTCTTTAAAGTTAACTGGTAATTCAGATTAAACAGCTCAATCTTATTGAAACGAATTTTATTTTACTGGAAGCTTCAGCTCTCTTAGATATACACAGTATACAATCTTAAACTAAGCATAGAAACTAACTTCCTACTGCGGTATATATCGAGTTATTGCTATGGCTGTTGTCATATGTAAAGACAGCTAACTGGCAAACCATTATTGACTTAGCTGCTGGTTAGGAAAAAAAAAAAAAAAAAAAACATAATTAAATTCTGCGTGACCGATAAAGAGTATATAATTTTTCTTAGTTTCCACTCCCTCGTAACTTCTCGTGTTCGTAATTCTTCTCTAATCATGTCAGTTAATGTGCTAGTTGATCCCGTTTCATAATAGGTTATTTGTATCTTTTCATATCAATACCCATTTCCTATAGCCACATGCAAAAGGCTCATTAGTGGTATGTAATCTTGCCTTCACCCCATCAATCAAACATTTCCGTAAGGATAGCAATTGAGAGTTAAATCAGGACTGGCCACTGAGAAAAATATACATTTTCTCGAGACACTAAATTACGAGAATGGTTCAAATATGAAAGGGGGGAAATTATCACCGAATTATTAAAAAAAAAATAAAGATGATAAGGCAGCGATTATGATGAAATCATTGTGGGATGAGTAACTGTTAGCTACTGTCCAGCAAGACTACAGCTACAATAAAACAAGAGTAATCAGTACTGCAAAGTCTGCAAAGTATTTTATGTATGTTACTGGCGGTATCCAGGGTTCCCCCTATTACCGCCGTGTATTAACTAAATTTAATTGCCAGCAGTATTTTCGAGTTCCTCTAAGGCTTATTCTAAGTTAATTTTATTTAGATTTAGTTTAGATTAAGTTTAGTTTCAGTTAACTTAAATTAAGTTAGGTTAAGTTTAGGTTAAGGTAAGTTGAATTACTTTAAGTTTAATTTAAGTTAGTTTATTTAAACTAGATTCAGGTAGAGTGATGAGAAGTAGAGGGAAGATAAGGAAAGAGTACAGTATAAGGCCGTATTCACAATAACGGGGGGGAGGATAATTATGTAAAATTGGGGTTTCCGGTGATCATTAAGTGTGTGTTGTGTCTTGTTATGTTGTGTGTGGCTGGCATCTGGCATTTAGCAGCAGGGGGCCGAGGGCGAATTATTGCCCCGACCCCCCGCTCCCGTCCCTAGCCACGAGGAGGCAGCCAGTTTCTACTTCGAATTTAATGGGGGTTTACAGTTACGCTTGTTAATTAGAGGAGGAAGAGTTTAGATGGCGTAATTAGGAGATACAATTTATTTTACTTAATATTTAGAATACTAATAATCGGAACAAGGTCCCTGGTCCTTTGGTATGGTGGCCCAGTCCACACTCGCAGGGCCTGGTCCTGGCCTAGTGTGGCTTGCCTCGTCCCGTGCAAACTTGGTCCTCAGGTATCTGCTGGAATGGTGGCCCTGACCCACTTGCAGGGCTCAATCCTGTCCAAGTGTGGGGCTGGCAAGATGTCGCTGTGCCTTGAGCTAGGCTACTCCAGAAGGTAGAGTCTCCATTATTCCTCAGCCCGTCACCAACCTGGGTTGGGGGGGGGTGAGGATATGCATTTGTATATTTGTATCAGTTGCTATTTTTCAGTTTACTATAGCTACAGTGGAATTTCACTTGGTATCTAGGCTTGTTCTTGGCTTGGGATACTAATATCCTTTTAACCCTTTATGTCCAGTTTTGTTCGCACTAACAGTCCTGACCTTTAATGGTATTGGGGTCTCTACCATTCTTGGTCCTTTGTGATCTCCTTGTGATGAGGGCCAAGAACTCTTGCCGGCTCAATTTATCCGGTGCAAGTTTACTGATGATGTCATCATGGTTCCTGGGTTTGTAGAACTCCTGTAGTGGTGTATACACCCAACCCGCAGGGCTCCACCTGGCTTGGTGTTGGGAAGGGCTAAGTCCAACCTACCAATTTGTGCTTAGTAATCTACCTATGTATGTCCAACTCTAGGTTTGTAAGTTGTCTTTTGGTCATAGTTGATTGGCAAGTTAGCAATGTCCAGTTCGCCTTTGTATGATTCCGCTGGGGGGGAGCATACAGTTGGATTCTGCTTCCAGTTACTTTGTGCAGTTCCGTGCTAAGTTTCACACTGTTTCATTACTTTCGTTCCACCTGAAGTTCATTCCTCAGTCCGGATTTGGTTGTGAGCTTTCCGCCTTTTGAAAACTCTCTCTGCATATGTGCATATTGCCTTATAATTTGCTTGTGTCAGTAGTAGTGGGAAGTTATTTTGATGGTAAACTCTTGTTTCAAGTTGCAGTTGTAGTCTGTAGTCAGCGTAGTATGGACAGTCCAGTATGATGTGCTCAATAGTTTCCAGGGCCCCGCATTTACAGTTTGGGGATTCCGTTAATCCAAAAGCAAAGAGTCTCGAGTTGATGCTGCCGTGTCCTGTCAGCAGGAAGGAAAGGTATAGACCTGGGGAGAACCAGTTCTTGTTTTGCAGTGTAATTTCCTCCACTGTTGGCATGAATAAGTATGTTGTTCTTCCTTTTGTGTCTGCTTCCCATTCAGCTTGCCAGTCTGTGGTGTATAATTGTCTCAGCCTCTCGTTGTCTTGTTTAGCCGTGAGGTTGTGGTCAGTGTGGTATCTCTCAAAGCAAGACTGGATATTCCTGCTTCTACAGTACTGCAGGTATGTGTGGATTATATCATATTTGATTGGCAGTTTTCCACTCAATGTTTGCAGTGCCATGGTCGATGTTGTTCGGCAAACTCTGGTGGATGCTAGGAGGAAGAATCTTTGGGCTCTGGTGAAGAGAATGTTTACTGTTTGCCTCTTAATGCTGCTGGCCCAAGCCCCTGCTGCATATGTTACAATTGGAAGAAGGATGCAATTATAGTACAGCAGTAGTGTTCGGGGTCTCACTTCCCATGTAGATCTAGTTATTCTTTTTAACTTGCCAGTTATATTCTTAACCTTCTGTAGTATGTATCTTGCATGGTGTATGTAGTTTAGCTTACTGTCTACCATAACCCCAAGATATTTTAATGTCGGTACCAGTTTTAGTGAATTGTTTCCTATCTTTATAATTGGTGGTCTTTCTATGTCCAGTTTGCCCTTGAGTAAAATTTGTTTTGTTTTTTCCGGGGATATTAGTAGCTTGTGGGTTGAGGTCCAGGTGGTCAGATCATCCAGTATGTCCCCAGCTGCTATCTCTAGGGATGCTCTCGAGTTTCCTTGCAGGAGGATAAAAAGATCATCAGCAAAGGCTATCTTTGCCAGCACATTGTGTTGGCGCGTCAGCCACCCGTCAAGGACCACGTTCCAGCAGAGAGGGCCTAGAACTGATCCCTGGGGGCAGCCTCGCGTGACCTGTCTTGTTACCTGACAGTCCCCTGAGTGCACCACAATACTGCGGTCACAGAAATAATCTGTAAGTAGTCGATAGATAGGCATTGACACCTCCGCCTCCCGGAACCTCTCAAGGACACTTTGCCACCAAACGGTGTCAAAGGCCCCCTTGAAGTCAACCGAGAGGCCGAGGACATAGGTGTCTTCAGATGTGGCCACCTTATTTTGCAGGGTAGTGATTGCATCCACTGCTGATCTTCCAGGGGTGAAGCCAAATTGTGTTTCTGATGCAAGTTGCTTTGAGGTGTAGTAGTTCTTGAGTCTAGTAGCTAGGAGTTTTTCGAGTATTTTTCCCAGGACTGGGAGCAGGGCTATTGGCCGGTAGGATGAAGCTAGATTTAGAGGTTTATCTGGATCTTTGAGAAGTATTTTTAGGTTTGCCACCTTCCATGTTGTAGGAAAAGTTCCCTGGTTAAGGCATGAGTTGTATAAGGACAGCATTAGGTCTGGGCATTTTGACCAAATCCTTTTTGCCATTGAAACCTCTATAAGGTCTAAACCAGGGCATTTTCCATCCTTAAAGGTATTTATGACAGTATCAATCTGCTCTGCTGTAAAGTTTTCTTCCTGTGAGGGGGCCATATATGTTAGATGGTCTATTCTCATCCTAGTTTGGGTGTTGCTCTCTGGGCATGTTGTGTCTTGGTGTATCAGCTCATCCAATATTGCATTGATTGAGTCCGCCCAGGTAAGGCTCTCATTCCCGCTTGTGGTTGCAATTGATTGAAATACTTCCCCTGGGTGTACCTTTTCTGTGATGAGTTTATAGGCTATGCCCCATGGATCTGTGTTTGCTGATTTTTGGATCAGTCTACCCCAAGCATTGTGTTTTTCGTGATATATGTTATTAAAGTAGTTCCTGCGGTGATTTTTGTAATTTTCATATAGTGCTTGTATTGTTTCAGGGGATCTGTCCTGTCTTTTTGCCTTTTGGAGGGCCTTCCTAGCTGCTTTCAGAGAGGCCCTTTGGTTGGTTAGGGTGGCTGTCCACCATGGGACATAGTTTGGTTTCCTGATCCTTTTCTTTATATTGTCATTGCTAATTTTGTTAATTTTGTCCATGATTGTTTTTAGGAGTTGGGCAGTGGGGAGATTGGACATTCCTGTTATGTTTTCTGGGGTGAAAGTCTCCAGCACTGCGCGGTCAAACTTGTCCCAGTTGCATGTCTTTGTTTGGAATCGTGGGAAATTGTGCATTGATCGACCCATGTGGCTATTTGGTTCTGGGTTCCAATTAAATGTTATGACCATATGGTCACTGGCTGACCATGATGGGTGCACTGTCCAGTCAGTGATTTTGTTCCTCAGGGAAGATCCTACCAAGGTTATATCAATATAGGATTGTCCTGTGGCTGAAGAGTAGGTTGGGGGATGGCCCGGAGTATTTTTGATTATTAGATTTTTTAGTGTGATCAGCTCTTCTAGTTGTTCACCCCTTTCATCACTACATGGACTGTTCCAAGAAGTGGAGTTGGCGTTTGAGTCTGTCATAATAATGACATCCCTGTTTGGTAGCTTCTCCAAGGCATATTCCAGGTAATTCAGGGCCGGCTCAATATCCTGAGCTCGCCGAGATTTCCTCATGTATTGTGAGATAATGTACACCTTGCCCATAGCTCCTTCTATACAGGCTGCCGCTGCATATTCAGTACATAGGGCGTTTAACCTTGTTGCTGTAATTGATGGGTTGTTAATGGCTATAGCGGCCCAAACTCTGTTTGAGGCATTTCCACCCGTTCCGTCCACTGAGGGGTTTGACTGTATAATGCGGGTTGAAAAAGGTAGCCCCTTTACTTTTCCCCTATATGAATATAGCTCCTGTAGTCCCATTATATCTATTCCATGTTCCTGGATAATTTTAGACACATCTGTCATTACTGACGATGATCTTTGACAGTTTAGTTGAACTAGTTTTATTGTTGCAGCAGTTGGTTTTGGTTGGTTGTTAAGCATAATCAGTTCTTTGTTTTGTAAGTTCTTGTGCCCTCAGGAACTCCGGGCACAATGGGTCTCGGTATGAGTGTTGTGACTCTTTATGTTTGGTTTTACAGTTTGGGCAAGATACAGGGCTCTCAGGGTTTGGGCAGGAGCCGGCCTGGTGTCCTGAAAGGCCGCAGTGGCCACAAGTGTGCTCCTTTTGTCTACAGTTTGCTGAAGTGTGCCCATATGATAGACATTTAAAGCAGCGGGAAGCCACTATAAAATCCTTTATTGTGTGGACTGTCCACGTTGCATATATTTTGCCCCCGGTGTTCAGGATTTGCCTTCTAATCCTAGGGGACATTTCAAGGACCCAGTGTTTGTAACTGTTGTTCTTTGCGTTCAGTACTGAGCATTATGCTCATACCTACTCACTGGGCATGGGGACATTAGAGGAAAGTTAATAACAATGGGATTAACAGACAACCCCCTACCGCTGCGGACTCCCAGAGACCCGGGAGCACCTAATGTATACTTTCCCAATCTACGAAGACCTAAGATGTGTATTAATTACCAAAATATACTTTAATCAAAGGACCAAGAGCATTACCTCTTGGAATCCAACGAGACCTATAATGCCTTTACAAACTTCGCATAGGAACTCTTTTACATACGAAGGACCCTCCCACCGCCATAATCTTGGCTTATATCACCACTGTACATCAGAATTGAGGACAGAGCACAGTCCCAACACAAACGGCTCGCCATACACGACGACTCTAACATGGGACCCCTGATACCATGAACGTCACATCGGAACAGACAAACGTCTACTGGTGTCTGATGTCAAGCATGCAGGGATGGGCTCCCTCTGGTCCCTCCTCCAAGAACTAAAGAATACACCATTTTAAAAATCACAACATGAAACCAAAGATGGGACTGTGTCCTAAAGGAAGGCACAGACAGGACGTCTCTGCTCCTGAAGGAACAAATGGCCCACTCCACCAACGAAAACTCCAGCAATGGACCCAAGTATAGAATCTTGTTTTTCCCACGGAATACTGGACTATCTCCGAACCTAACCTGACTACTACTGACTCTCGGACGGGACTCCCAAGTTCCCTCCCCAAATGGACAAGACCTGAACATGGATCACTATGGTGGCCCTGATATAGAGACGGCCTGCTGGCGACTCTTAATCCGCTCTCTCTTGAGCGGATCTTTCCTTCCAACTCCCTCGGACGGGAGGAGAGGGTTCCCTCTTCTCGCCTCCCAAAATTTTCACTCTGGTGGGGCATAGGCATGCCCCAGTGAAAAAAAACAAAAAAAAAAACGAGGGTCACCTTCAATATCGACCCCCCTCCTTCCTACTTCAGCCTCCCCCCAGGCATCAGTCTCCCCTCCCAATACTTTCTCTTATACAGCGTTCGTCCCACACGTCTAAACTTAAATTACAACAAAATTTTGCCCGACCTTTTAGGCTCAAGGAACTCGTCCTTTCAGCGTACAACCCCACGCAGCGCTCTTTAACGAAATCTTACCTAAATCAACCGCGATCACTTCAACCTTTTTTTTTTATTTAAGATCCTTGCCACTGAAATCCCAGGAAAGTAGGTGACAGGACCTGCCAGAATATCACTTACTGGTAACATCTGGCTAGCCTCCACGTGGCGGGGTATGGGCAACGTCGGTTCCCAATAGGGGCCCGGCGGCCAATAAGCCAGCAATAGGCACAACATCTTACACAACCCACGACCCACACACTTTTAAATCTCTGGCTTGACAGTGTTCTGTTTCCGATACAATGTGCATACGCGGAAATGGGAGAAACCCCAGGTACCGTTTGACCCGAATATACCTTATACCTTATTGAGCATTATGCCTGCAAAAAAAAGTACAAAGTTCTGTCTTATTGCTACAATTAACACCCAGTGGACGAGTTAATCGCCAGGTATTTTCTGAGATGCAAGAACTTCATCTTAATGTATATTACTATTGAAGGTTACTGAAGGAAAAATGAAAGCTAGCAATATTATCAAAATATTGATCCATCGTACAAAAAGTAAAGATCAACAGTTCAAAAGCATCTGTTTCTACTAAGACAATGGCGGGTCGCATAGTAGCAGTGAGCATGAATAGCCTGAGGGTTGGAAATGGGAGTTCTTCCTCTATATTCATGGCTTAGCACCTTCTGATATCGCTTGTTCGGATCATAAAAAAATAATACTGGTAATAAAATTTCAAAAAGGTTTTGTTTATCTGCATTCATTGGTATTTCTTTATAGCTATGAGTATGTTGTTTCCGAGTATGACCTTAACTTTTTGCAGTGTCTTTGGTTTGTGCAGAAATGAACGAAAAGTAAATATGCAATAGTACTAGCATATTTATTAACAATACGTATTTAACTTGTTTACAGAATTGAGTATTAATCATGGCCAAAAGTAAACCACAAGCTTAAAATTCATAAATTAAAAATAGAAACCCTTCGGTTTCTATTTTTAATTTCTCGGATTAATCAAAAATAAAACTTTAAAAATACACAACTGAACGCGTTTGTCTTTTCTAGTCAGTGTGATCATCCCCAACCAAGGACCAGATATAGTGGCCCATCACAGCTTCTTCCCACCTTAATAGAGCCCTCGTGCGTAGTACAATGCTCATAAACACCTTCCTCCTCGCACTGGAAGGAAAAGGCCCGGGTAAGAATTCAGTCAATGATGCGAGGAACTTTTATGGGCTTTTTTTCACAGTGGCTGAGTTAGTCAGTCTCAGAAGAGTTTCATGGTTTTTGACCTGAAAACTCAGGTTTTTCGTCCAGCAAACAGGCAAATCGATCACAGAACACACGCCGTTTATAGATGACATACAGTATACGGCGCAATATGGTCTAATCGCTAATGCGCCTAAAACCCTACAACAACAACTACCTTGGTACCTCTTCTTCATTGACTTCACTAACGTCACTCAGATTTAGGCCGAAAATATTTAGATGGGAGGACAAGTAATGAAGATTGATTAACATCCTGGATCTTCTTTTTCCTTAATTTTCGATAACTTGTCAACTAGTTCTTTGTAATTTTCACTTTTAATATTACTAGGAAAGCTATTCACTACAAGGCGAAAGGACTGCCAGATATTTTCTTCAGCATCAGTTATTTTGTCTCCCAATTCTTGTGAAGCCAGCATCCACTTTACTTGTGGGCGAATAAATATGTTTTCTTTTCACCTTTCAGTTTTGCATCAGACAATTTTGCTAGGTTCGTTAACCTCTCTTCATAGAAGAAAAAAAAAAAAAACAACAGTTCAAAAGTTTAATTTGATCTATTACCGTCAGATTCTCACCTTCCTAAATTTTTTAGCCAGTCCTGTCTACTTTGCCAAAATGTTCTTTCTTTTCTTTTTCGGAAATTAAATGTCTTCGTGTTGTTCTTTATTCCGGAAAACAATCCCTCGATGGGATTGATTTCCGGAACAAACCATCACAACAGCATAACAATCCATTAAAGTATTTAAATTCGTTTGTACTTTGGAAGTACATGTACAGTATTTGTGACTGAAAGATCAAACCCTACCCTCCTTTGTAGATCAACAACGTACCAACTTTTTAAATGGTTCGCTTTCACTCTTGTATTGATGAATTCCATATTTACACCCTTTATTTTATTATATATATATATATATATATATATATATATATACATATATATATATGTGTGTGTGTGTATATATTTTTATTTTTTTATTTTAGAACCTTAATTTTTAAAACGGTAATTTCGAAATAAAGATTACAGCAAAACTTAAAATTCTAGACTTTTGCGAAACTCACAGTTAACCTCGGCAATCCTCTTGTTTTCTTTTTTATTTATTTGGGTGAGTTTTCGTTTCGTCCTTTACTTGTGAGCCTGCATGAGTTTCTCAAGTAGTGTTTACAGTCATATTCGATTACTTCATTCACTCCAGGGCAAAGTAAGCTGCTCTCGGATGGGATTTCAAGGTTTTATATCCCGAAAACTCGAGTTTTCGTCCAGCAAACATACAAACCTATTTAAAAATATCTTTAAATATAGAAGGAATATACTGGCACCTCGCATTTTGGATGCTTTGGCGCTTAACATACACAAAGCAGCTTCAAATCCTAACGTTTTGTACACGTTCCCACAGAAACTCATCCCTGCTCTGACTGTCCACATGTAGCCAGTGCAGCTTACTAAGAGATTTTACTTTATAACACCTTCCACGGCATTTTCTTTTTATATTATCTTTTTCTCCTTTTTCAGATTTTTTTTTTATTACTCTTGTTTCTTTTCTGATTATCTCAGCAGCTTAGTGCTTATTTTTTTCTGATTTATAACCGTATGCTAAAAATAGTGGATTCGCTGTTGGTTAAAAAGAACTACTGAAATTAAACGCGTTTTTCCCTTTTCACATCTCGCATTAACTAATCTCAGTCTTGTATCTAAAAACAGCATTTTCAAAAGCGAGCTTACCGATTTTCACATTTAACTGTTCTATAAAAAAAATACGTAATTCTTATTCTCAAAACAAATTAAAACAGCATGGATAAACGCTAGAAACAGCAAAAACAATGAGACTTTCCGTGATACACAATTAACTTCAGAGTATACATTAAAAATATTTTATCCCTGTAAATTTGCATAGTGGTTATGTCTCCACGACTACTGTGGAAAAAAGAATCCGAAATATAATAATAATTATTATTATTTTAAAGGTCCCCAAGCGTTACCCAAATTCGTATATGTGTACTGTGTCTATCAAAAGATGTTTTCACAGGCCGATTTGCACGTTGTTGGTGTATTAGGAGCATCGACGACCTAGGCCATATTGCTCCATTTATACTGTCTATAAATTGCGTTTGTTCTGTGGTCGATTTTCTTTTTTTTTTGGACAAAAAACCCACGTTTATGGGAGAAAAACCATGCTACCGTCGCCCGACTAACTCGGTCTCAGACGGACTAACCACGTTGTGAAAAAGGCCCATAAAAATTCCTCACGTTATCGACGGCCCTCGAATTCAGGTCTTTTCCATCAGGTGTGGGGAGGACAGTGTAGAGTGTATTTAGTGTCAAACGGCAGCAGGGACAGCGATTCCATTAATTGTGCTTCCGACGAGTGCAATTTCCGAGCTGAAAAATAGGAATAACTAACTGGGGGAACCCTACTCCCTTCGCCCTGAGATCGGCTAACTACAGCTTCGACTGACGAGGAATTTATAAATTCCTCCAGTCTTGAACCCAAAGATCTCTCCAAACGAGTGACAAGTGGTGAAATCACTATACTGTTATGGAGGACGCCCTAAATATACTAGGAAACTGATGAGTCAAATTAATGCCACAAGTTTGGGCTATACTTGGCAAGGTACGATTCTGCTACCTGAGGGCCCGTTTCTGCTACCCACCAAAGTATGAGGGCCGCTTTCACAATAAATGAAATGAAATAAAATGATGACAGAATTTCACGAGATTACTTCTTGAGAAAAACAACATACTTGCGAACTTAAAAAAAAAAAATCGCCACAACTTTGAATTTAGTTTGTTATTTACTTTCACTCTGTATTTTGATAGTATAAGAACATCCGTTGAAATTTTGCTAGACAGAGATCAACGACTGAAACGCGATCCTTTGGTTTTTTTTTTTTTTTTTTTGAGATTTTTCACAAATCCGAGTTTCCTATCTTTATATAATTACATTTATTGTGAAAGTGATACTCATATTTTGATGAATATCCCCTCATCACTGCAAATTGCTTTGTTTCTTTTTATTTTGATTGTTAGGGTATATTGGTATTCATGTATCAAAATCGCATTTGCCAAGTACAACCGTAATTGTAACATTAATTTGCTGAATTTTAATTTTGAGGTATATTTAATGTTCCTTTTTCTACAACAGATTTTCTTTATAATGCTATTACTGACTAACGCATGGTTAACTTTTCTGTGTTTCATATTCAGAGTCAACAAAATAATGTTGACTCTGAATATGAATTTGTTTGTTTATCGAAGAGTTTATTATTAACAATTCGCTTTCATCTCAAAAAAAAAAAAAAAGAAAATCTGTTTTAACTGGCATTAGGTAACGCTAATGAACTTTTTAGTTCCTATTTCCCTCCTCATTATGGCGTTTAATTACTAAGGTTAGCATCAAAATGTAAGATACACGAATTCAGCAGATGCTGTCGAAACTATGAAATGTGAGTAATGAAACCCTTTCACCTCAGAAAAAATAAATAAACGTATCAGAAAACTTTACATAGATATTTATGTAGTGCGAAATGTATTAGTCAGCAACAGAACTAAAGGTCAAAACACAATCTGCGCATGTTATGGTTTAGAGTTTATTTCGCAAATAGAGTTGTTTAAGACAGAGATGCAATATTGGAGGAGTCCAGTATTTGTGCTCAGTAGAACTGCAACCCATGACTTTATCGACCTCTCGCTGTACATCGATTTTATGTACCTCGGTAGAAGCAATTTCCTCTCGGTCAGAAATGCAGCATCATCTACATATATTAAGTTACTTACACATGTTCATTCTCTCTTTAGACGCCCGTTTCGTTCATCACTGGTAACGAGAAACTACGTCCTTAGTCGTACAAATTTACGAATCACAAAACGAACTTTTTGATTAATCAAGTTGCAACTTGTCACTCGTTAATCAGCAAGAAAATAGGATTTAATGGCTGCTATTGCATGGTGACCCCCCACACATAATGATAAGGGAAGTAAGCACATGTTGCACCATAGTCAACCACACAAGGTCAGAATGTCACTTCCATAAACGGATCACGCTATCTCCAAAAGGTATTAGTGGCAATAACAGATGAACTTAAAAAAAGGTTCCTGTTTCATTAATTACGATCCCTTTTAACCTCTCTCTCTCTCTCTCTCTCTCTCTCTCTCTCTCTCTCTCTCTGTCTATGTTTTCAAACCCAAACCTTTACTTGGGATACACCTAAGTATTGAATTCTGAAATAAAGAAATATTTTTAAATCTCCTTTTTCGAAAGACTACTACATATAATAAAGTTACAAGTATTTTTATAATGTTGTAAGCCAAGGAGGGACAAACATTTCCTCTTCGGATTACAATAAATCTGTAATTTATTTTATTTTTATATGCAAACTTTCTATGCTTTTTTCCATAACATATTTTAAAAACACACTATCAATAGTAACCAATTCAACTATCGGATGTACCTAGTACTGTATATTCCACCTAATACATATCATACGTACATTATTATTATCATTGTTGTTACTCTTATATTATTTCTCCCTGATTGCGGGATTCCACTCCGTGACAGGTACTGCTACCAAGTACAGAGGGTGGTTGTAATGTCTGGTGTTACTGTCGGTCGAGGAAATCTCTGACTATCCTACAGGTGTTCAGATTTGCGACTTTCTGGAGTTCCTTGTAGGTGTTCTCTGGAAGACCTATTGCTGCTATGTAGAGTCTTTGGTACCATACCGGTGGCTGACACGATGATTGGGATGGTTTATACTTCTTGCATATGCCACATCTCCTTGATCTCATGTCTCAGGTTCGTGTACTTCCTAATTTTTTCCTCATTGGTTTTCTGGATATTGCTAGTGTTCGGCACCGCTATGTCAATCAGGTAGGTAGCCTTTTCCATCTTGTCCACAAAGGTTATGTCCGGTCTGTTGTGTGGGATGGTCTTATCCATTATTATGGCGCGGTCCCAGTACAGCTTGTGGGTTCGGGTCTCCAGTACTGCCTGGGGTTCGTACTTGTAGCATGGTACACTTTCTTTGTTCAACTGGTATTTCCTCGCTAGCTTCTGATGTATTATCCTGCCTACCTGGATGGTAGGCAGGATAATACATCAGAAGGTCTTGTCTATGAGTGTACTCAGTCTGGGTGATCACCTTGCACCCCGCGGTGATGTGTTGGATCGTTCGTGAGGCCAGGTGGCATCGTCGACATGTGTCATCTGACATTCCGGGCTCCTTTGCGATGTATTTTCTATAGTTTCTGGTGTTGATTACCTGGTCGTGGATGGCCAGCATGAATCCTTCAGTCTCGGGGAAGAGCGTCCCGCTTGTAAGCCATGCATTGGAAGCAATGTTATCGATGTGATCTTGATGGAGGTCACTATAGTGTTTGCCATAGAGTGTCTTCTTTGCCCATCTTTCTAACTTCGTTTCTTGTACTGTCTGGGCGGGAAGGGTTTCCTCGCTTAGGTTGAGTGGGGTATACCACTTATCTATCTTCCTTATGGCCTGGCGGAGTGATGCTGTGTTGTTCTCAAAGTAATCCTTCAGGTTAACTGTTGCTGTTTCCTGTTGTTCTATCAGGTCTATCAGGCCCCTTCCTCCCTCTTTCCCAGGTATTGTTATTCTCTCCACTGCTGACTTCGGGTGGTGTTGGCGACTCTTGGTCATCATTGTCCTTGTCTTTCGCATGATACCTTCTAGCCCGGTGTTAGTCCAATCTATGACCCCGAAGGTGTATGTTAGTACTGGAGCTGCATAGATGTTTATGGCTTTAACTGTGTTCCCTCCGTTCATGCTTTCAGCAGGCTTCTGGGTCTCTGATGATATTTTTCGGCCAGGCACTTCTTGATTTCCTTGTGTTCTAACTGCTCAGCCTGCATCATCCCTAGGTATTTGTAGGTCTCTCCTTCTGTCATAGCTTCGATCTCTTTACCAGTCAACAGCTGGTAGTTTCGGCCAACTAATTTTTCCTGGTGCAGTGTGTGTGTGGTCTTGCATTTTTCTAGACAAAATTCCATCCTGATGTCCTTGCTGAATTCTTTGGAGTTGTTCCGAAAGTGAGATTTCAGTTCAGGCTAGGTTTAAGTAGGTACGTCAATTATTATTAGAAAGGAGAAGACTTTAAACAGATAGGTACGATATTTGGTGTTCTTTTTTGCGAAGATGGTTTAAAGATCTATTATAACTAAAGCATTTTAGGACTAAGGCCTCGTGCTGCGTAGAAGTTTAGGGACATACAGGTCAGTGCATCTGCAACATTTTTGCACTCAGCAAACTACTAAAGTAGCTAAACATCTTACAACATGAGATGTTCAGCTAAACATCTTACAACATGAGATATACTAAAATGATGTCAATTTAGCTACTTTAGTAGTTTGCTGTGTACAAAAATGATGCAGTTGCATTAACCTTTATGTCAGCTCTATTATAATTAATTTCAAGCCCTATAGTTCGAAGATAATTTGTAAGTTGTCTCACTTGGTGAGCAGCTTCCTGATTAACAGCTCGCGTTTGATTATGGTTATTAGGTTTAATGCCAAGTTTTAGGTTGTGATTGTGGTAGTTTGGTTTGCACCATGGCATCTAAGGCCACGTGCTGTCAATTTATCTTCTGTTATAGAATTAAATGCATTCTGTGATCAATTTGTTTGTCTGTTTACTTGATGAAAAAAATTAGTTTTATGGAGAAAAAACCACGCAACCCTCGCACGAAACCGTATAATTCGTCAACTGTTTGAAAAAATTGTCCATTAAAGTTCCTTTCGCGCGGAGACAGGACTCAAACTTAGGATTTTTCTACATGGTGTGGATGGATCACGACCACTGTGATAGCGGTGAGGATTACAGTTTCACATCATGTGCATATGATAATAGGTTGTGATTTAGAAGTAAGAATAGGTCTAAAGCCAACGTAAGAGGATTGCTGAAAGATTCCCACCCCCTTTGTGAAACTCCTCTTATTACCATGCAACCCCTTATGTTGTAGCTCCTATACTGAGATGCTTTCCAGTAAGAATTGTCTTTAGAATAGTTGAAAGGGTATTTGAAAATGATTCTCCATGATATGGAGCAGAGCTGAGGTAAACATTGAGTTGTATGCTGCGTTGTCGTCGAGGAATGTATAGCTCGTACACCAAGAAGATTTTTTTAAAGGTACTCATATGAATCTCACCGTCTTCAATACCCACTCCTGAAATTTAAACATGAATATTGTTTTTTCTGTATCCTCTAATAATCAAACACCCGACACGGAATTATTAATGGTACTTTTCAACGCTTCCAAATATAAAATAAAAAGGCGACTCTTCAATTTGATTTATCAATGTCTGGAACGCTCACATCCAATTATCGCGTAAAATAGAATTCTTCTGCTTAATCTGCTGGAGGCTAGTAAAAACTGCTCTATCCTATTTGCTCCTTCATGGAAAGCATCGCATCAATCATTATCGAAACTAAGTTACTATGCACAGCAAGGTACAAGTGCGAGGAGCACATTCTATTTTAGCTAACATTAGAAAAAAATACAGCCCTCGAGGTAAGTGATACACAGATAATTAAAAATAAAGAGAATAAGTCTATTTTCTTTAAAAATTTAGCTGGAATAAACAAATATGCTTCTTAAGAATCTAGAGTGCAAGTGACAATGAAGAGCTAAGTGTCTGTTGAGTGAAGTGCGGAGCATGGAACACAGTGGTTTTAAAACAATTTTTAAATATTAAAAATAACTCAGTTATTAATTTTTTAAACTAAAACTATTCTGAGAAGAAACTAAATGTTTTATCGAAAAGCGTTTTTTGCATTAATTTACAATTAGATTTTTATTTATGTTTTTTGCACACAATAAAAAAGTAGTTCGAAACTTGCCCGCCACGCGCAAAGTGATTCATTTATAAAACTAGCACAAAGGTAGATTTTTCAAAAATCTTTATTGGTGATCATACCTGGATGTGTCTACCATTTTTTCCAATAAGTAATTGAGATGTGGTATCGTGTTTCTCACAGCTTCCTTCAAAATTTCCGATGGAATGTTCACTACCTTCCGACGGATTGTGTCCTTCAAATCTGAAAGAGTTGTTGCTGCTGCACCTCATCACTTGATTGAGTCACTTCTTGTGATGATGGCGAACGAACACTTCTACGTTTAAGAGTTAGGTAGCCACCTTTTATATAGCTTATAGTATATAAAACGGCTCTTCTCGAACAAGGAGGTCTTGAGACATTATTTTCTGTCTTTGATAAGCTAATTGTTTTTTAGAGTGATTAAATTGAAGCAATATCGTGATAAGAATGTTATTAGTGCCTTGCAATGGTATTTTATTCTGTATTTAATTATTACGTGTAAAAAATTAAATTGCAAATATAAAGTTGATCAATAAACCTAAATTCTATTTTGAAAAGTGCAAAAATTAGTAGTAAGGAACTGCTCTTGCGACCCGTTGCATGCCCACGAGAATTCATGCAGAAGTTCACGACCTTCAGCATTTTATCTGTATTGGCTTCTAGTCAAAAATGGTTGAACACATCCACTCTGTGGTTTTTAGTAAGGATAGAGATCAATGCCATATGGCCGGGAAACCTCTTGTGTCCTTATGATGTCCCCTCAAATATAGTCAACTAAGTGCCACTCCCGTGTTACAGAGAATTCCATAAATGGGCCATTTTTCTTTGAAGTTTGAGCCCATTTCAGAGACGTGTCATAGTCGAGTGTGACTGCAACCTTCTCTGTTATTATATGATTCCTGCTCTTCAGGAGATAGAATGTTTGGAAACAAATTGTTTTTATGCAAGATGAGGCTCCTCCGCACATTGGTAGGCCAGCTTCATAAGACATTCGACGATGACTACGCATTTCCTATCACTTTAGGAACGTTTGGCTACTTCAATCTCGGGACTTCAATCTTGTGGCTTTTTTGGCTATGAAGTTATCTTAAAGACATGGTTTATCAAGAACATACCTAATCTCTCTCTGCGATATGAAGGAAAGGTATATCACTAAAATTCCCGTCACATGCTTCGAGCAACAGTTGACCCCATTGCCGTTGACCTCCATTGCGTTTATGGTGACACAAATGGTTACCATAAACATCCCCATCTTCACCCAAATAGTACCTATAAGTTGCACACAGCACTAATATCGCATGCAGTGGGCAGTCTCCATTCCAAATTTCATTTTTCAACCGTTAACGGTTTTCATCCCTTGAACCGGCTGAAGTGACGCAATTTAATTACAACCACCCTGTGTGTGTGTGTGTGTGTGTGTGTGTGTGTGTGTGTGTGTGTGTGTGTGTGTTTTTCGAAGAAGAAAAAGATTTATTAATAATGGACAAATAGACAACAAATACTATAATGATGAAGAACTGAGTCTGATATAAGATTGTTTGTTTGAGAAGGAGGGAAAAAACTACTTTCTACTGTACAAAAAAGTGAGGCACCAATCGTCTTCTTTCCATTCAACAAGGACGCGTTTTTATTGACTAATCCACAAAGATTGCGTAAACAAAGAAAACTGATCTCTCAAAAATATTTGGTTCCTTTTATCCCGCTTGGAAACGAAACAGAATTTCCTGGTATTCGAAACTTGTACTCGAAGATCTATCGTATGTGGAATTTGCTGCAAGCAAATATGTTCGGTTGACAAGAAATAAAATATCTGATTGTTAGGTTCGCGCAGTTTCTGGCCACTCCTAACGGCACGCACGGATATTCCCGTGCAAGGAGCACTAGTGAGAGCAGTAGTTAAGAATTTTCCCCCTTGCCCAGATAACTACTAGGAAATGGCTTGCTGATATCGAACACTACGTTCATAGGTAGATAAGGAAGGAAGCGATAGATTGAAATGGGATATTTTTGGCCATTAACCGTTACGACCTTTGCTCTTTCGTACACTATACAGCCAGGGTTATCAGTGCACATTTCCCAGTATTCAAAAAATGACATTTGCGGGGGGAACGAGTGTTAAAAGTGAGATAATTCCAGAATTCATTTCTAAATTCTGGAAAAATGTGTACAAAAATCACCGCCCTCCCACGCCGGGTGGAAAAGGCCTCAGTTTGAATCCCGTCAATGAAGCGAAGAATATTTATGGGCTTTGTTATAAAGTAGCTTAGTAAATCAGTCTCAGTCGAGGGTTGCATGGTGTTTGCTACAAGAGAGCCAGACTTCGTAGTACAGTATATGTTTACTTGTATGTCTTTATGTAATAGCAATCTGAACGAAGAATACACGCACTTATAGAAACAATATACTGATGCTCTGCCGCTTAACTGTACACAAAAAAATAAAAGAAAAAATGAGTTACGTTTACCTCTACTTCCATCACGGAAGTGCCTACAGTACTCCCCTATAAACATCTGGATTCAATTCCCTCACCGTCCAGCTATTTATTTATCCAGCTATAAGGTGGATAAATAAATATTCAGAGGATGAGAAAGAAGTTCGAATTTCAAATTCTGAATAATTTTAACGTCATTGCTTCCCTACGACTCACGTATTGCCACGATGCGGAAACCCCCTTTAGAGAGCAATCCTTAGGCGTTTCGTGCGAACAGCAAGATTTAGTTCCTGTCTTTTTCCAGCATAAGGAACAATTCTGAATTTCTTCTTCGTTGCTGATGAAGCGTGTTTCCATTCTTTGCGTAATACAGTTTCCCCCAAACTAATGGAGTGGAATTCGGAGGGTTCCACTCCCTCAGATCATAAAACTCGAATTGCTTAACAATGGTGTAACCGAAAGCAATGACACGTTCGAGCTGTAGCAGAAAGAGGCTCAACTGTACGTATTGCAATCCAGCATTGAATTTAAATTTGTCTCAGTATGCAATACATACGCAGTATTTTATTTAAATTTGTCTCATTATGCAGTACTTTATTTAAATTCATCTCAGTACGCATACTTCATTTTTACAAGAAGAATGTTATCAGTATTTAAAGCAATCGCCTTTACTTTTTGAATTGTCCTCGTATAAATTATAATACAGAATGTACTATTACTGTACATTCTAGATCCACACATGGTACGAAGTTTGCCTCTCTGGCAAAGTGATTGATACAAACCCTTCTGGCCGTCTCGGCGTATAAGATAATACATATGGGAGATTCATTTTAAGTTTCCCATTCGATTTGTAAATCCGTACAGGTTGCAATAATTTTATCTAAAGCACAAATAACTGTTCTTTAACCTTCTGGAACATGTTGTTTTCCATAAATGCTGAAACACCATTTTTGATCTTTGACTTTGAGTGACTGAGCAAAAGAAAAGCACCAAGGGGTTTAGGTATTATTGGAGACATCAGAATCTGGAACGGTGCCAGGTTATTCATGGAAAAAGGAGAATAATTTAAGGCAGCTCATGTGTGTCCAGGACTCAAGCTGAAAATGTTTGCCGTTCCCTCAGTAGAACTCGGAAAAATAAAACTTCTTCAGCTCCCAGTACCAGAAACCTGTAACACAACCGTTACAAAACCCCATAGTGTATGAGTCTGCTGTCCAAAGGGGTATGTGGAAAGCGAGAGCAGAATAATCAATTTAATACTGTTATGGAAGACTCAAACACCACGACTGGGCTTCTGTCGGGAATCCATGTTTTTCAGTGTCACCAATGCTAGATTTTGGTAGTCCTTCAATAGTTTACCGTTGTTATCTCCTCAAAATTTCATTTTTCTATTTCAATATGAACATGAAAGAAACATCCATGTTGATCTTGATGCTTGAGTCAGCCTACAAGAAAGGTCAAAGCTCGGTACTCTAGAGAAAGTGGAAGGTCTTTATTTCCTACACAGCCCCATGGGGTGGGCTAAATATAGAAGAGAGAAAATGCAATGGAATAAAACAAGACTGTCTTTTACAGAATACTTGAATGTAACCTAGTAATAAAAGTCATTCAGTGATGTTCACAATCTTCCGTTCTTCTTCCACTCGGTTAATCTCTGTAGCCCGCTACTCGCTGAATGTATGCCTTTTAACAGCTAACTACCGGCATTCCTTAAAAATCTAATATACTGACATGTTGGTATTCCAACACTCCAGGAAGTAAGATAACTTTATTATTGATCTTTATATCTCGCAATGAAAGAATAAGAAAACAATCCCTTTTTTTTCACATAATCTGATATAAATAAATTGTTATACCCATTCATATGTTCTATTACCGAAAATGTGCAGTGAACAAATCGATCCTAAAATATGTCTGGAAGCTGGTCATAAAGTACAGTCCAATGCATCAAAAAATTGTTGCACAACCTTAGCGGCTCGTTACGGGTAGTCAGATAAAGCAAGTAAATCTAGCACACTGATTTCACTAGCGAATTACCACAACGTGATTTTTCAAAATCATTCTCCCTCCTCATACTAGAAACAATTTCAGGACGGTAATTTACATATTTTTTAGAGTTCTCAGTATACTTGATGCATATGTACAAGAGCTGTTCAATAAAGAATGATCATAATTTTTCATGGAAAACCGTACTGCTTGCTGTTTCTAGCTGAGCTGTGGGATTTAGACCTGGGTATGATCTCTTTTTTTTGATATTCAAGGAATGGTTTACCAGCACGCCGTGCCACGTCATATGACTGTTACGGGACCTTGCTACAGAACTGCACTGTACACTTTGCGGAACACATTCGTCACAAACGATCACAACTGCATGCAGGCGGATGGATGCTGCATCACGACAATGCGAGACCTCACATTTCTAATTATTTTATTTTATTATTATATATATATTTTTTGTTAGTTGTTGGCGCATCGGCTTCTGTGGCCATAATGCACCTCCCAAAGTTTTCTTGCAGTTTACTCTGATCCAAGCCCGAGGCGGGATTCGAACCCGCGACCTTTGAGTTGCCAGGCAAGCACTTTGTCCACCTGTCTAGCCCGGTCGGCACATTGCTAATACTGTGAGCTAGTACTTAGCCAGCATTAACACCATGACCTTGCACCCTGCGATTTTTTTTTTTTTTTTTTTTTAATTTTATTTCCAAAGTTAAAGGGGCTGCGATTTCACATGTTGTGCGAGGAAAACGTTTTAAAGACATCGAAGGCGATTTTCAAATGCACATCAAAAAATGGCTTCCACCAAGGTTTTTGAGGAATGGTAGAAACGTGGGAGTAGAAGTGCATTTCATCAAATGGAGATTACTTTGAAAAGGACTATCAAAATATGGATGATTAATAAAGGTATATAACATGTTGTGCGAGCCGGAAAACCCTGAATACCAACTAAGGGGGTAAATGGTACTCCCTCCGGCTCAGATAGGCTAACAACGGCCTCAATTGAAAATCCTTTAAGAATTCATACACCTTCTGAGGGGATTCGAGTTGTTAAAATGTGATCGATGTGATTGATATTCACGTGTGGTTTTAAAACTAACAGAAAAGAACCGTAATAGAACATTTCTATTAATAAGTAAATTCAGGTATATCTGTTTTTATTAAAAAGTTACGAAATAATTACTTTATTTTTTTTATTTTTCGAATATACAGTGTGAAAGGCACTACGTGGGACAAATACTCAAAAACTTAAACATTTCATTCCTCGTTATTGATACAATTTTAAATGCATATTTCAAACAAAACTAAGAAAACGGAGGAGACATCTAACCTGACTCCTCGTTACTATAATCTATCCAGTTATCATAAAGGTTTACACACCTTTGCTTCTTTCTGTCTTTAACGTGATTATAAAGATTGCTAGAGTATCAGAATTAACCTAATAGTTCTAATTAATTATTCATTTTGTGTTCATAAACTGTGAAGGATTAAACAGCTGTACATCCACCATGTAATCACTCCATCTTATTGACAAGAACTAGTACCACTGACAACAGTGCCAAGTCCGCCACAGCGGCAGATTTGTGTGTGTGGGGGGGGGGGGAGGAATCAGAGGACTCAATGGTATGATTCTATATGGTTTTTAAAGGGCGGAAGGGACCTGTTCAAAAATAGCGCCAGATGGGGGCAGAGTTTGTAGCTACGCTTCGGCCTCGTACTCTGTTGTAAAGCTGTCAGACTAATCAATTAACGAAGCAGAAAGTATCGCATAACTTAATTATTGTGGTGTGCATAAATAACCAAATTAAAAAATATACATTGTGCGTATCAAAATTTATTAATTTCAGTTGTGAATATGTAAATACTGCGCCTAAGAGGCAAACAAAATATATGATTTCCATTTTTTATTAATAAAGAAACACAATTATAAAGCAATGCAACTGTTTTAAAGTGATTTATAAGCAACGTGGGTTGAAATCATTTTTATACATAAAACATTTATTATCTGGTAGCAGACGGTGGCCAAATTAACTGTATTATGTACTTCATCTATTGCATCCCCTTCCTACCACCTTCAAGCGTTGGTGTATGTCGTAAATAATTCAGAGAATGCTGGAACAGTGACACGACGAGGCTATATGAACGAAAATTACCTTAAGTTGAGGTAATGGACTCTCACGTTCATAATAGCAGCAGTGAGAATTAAAAACATGAAAGTTTCCCCTAATGAGCCTCGCGTGCTCTTAATGGCTAAAGAGACGGAACAGAATCACGAGATCTCTTTCAGGCATGTGCGTTTCATACAGGGTCATTCTTAGCTGCCTTAGTGAGATAATTGTGAGGAATTGCATTTATGATGTAATAGCCCAACCACTCCCGATACCCAGCTTCTAATGTCGGTTATTTTCCGGATTATCCGCCCTTCATGTAAACTATCGTCCCTTCTCAGGAATGGGCAACCAAAAAGAGATAAATTAAAGAGAACGTTGCTCAAACATGCCGTTGGAGGTTTCTCTCTTTCTGTGGCTTAACTTGGAAAAACTGAGTATCTCCATGAATAATTGTAGTCCGCCGAACGCCGATAGCCACTTAAATTTTTCATTCTTCTCCGCTGAATGATAAATTCTGTACGGTCTGCATTGTATGTATATTCTCACAGTTTTCTACATGGGAGACTGCATTTTTGAACACTATCTTTTTACAGAAGGATGCACGAAGGATTTATTTTGATGTCACTCCACTTCCAAAAGGACTTTGCCCAGGCCTTGTGGTAAACTGAAGGAACAGAATTCAGTACATCTAAGGTTCGAGTCTACAAAAACGTGCAGTCTGTTGTTTCAGCCGATGGATTTGTTAACTTCATATTCAAAACAACTCTATTTATAATGAAGAGCAGTATTTTGATTTCTCGGACAGCAGGTGCTACTACCTGGCTTCCAGGATTTACAACTTTCCAGTGTGTCCAATGGACACACTGCTTATACTTTCCATAAGATAGCATAAGACACCATTTAGGATCCTAACCAGAATTTGGAAATACTATTTACCTGCAATCTTGAATCTGCCATCTTGGATGATTGGGGAGGACATCCAAAACATAGGAGATTTTTCCGGATACTATGGAATAGCGTGACATTATTCTTAATGTCAAAATAGCTAGACATTACGTGGTAATACTACTAAGTTACACTTCTGCGCATACTAAAAATTAAATTATATTCATTATTAAGTTAGAATTAAATTTTCACAAAATGTTGACCCAATCAGTCCTAATATCTAAATTGAAATGGCGATGTTTCTTAATCTTCTTTAATTGAAATAGCGATCTAAATTAATATTTTCATTTTTTAGAAGTCACTGATAATCACTTTTATTTGGGAATCAATCTTCTTCATAGGGGTATAAATATCTTTTCTGTTTATATGGCTAATATAGTTAATTCATTTCATTTTATTTCAAGATAATGTATAATGTAAGTTCAAAAACATTAAATTTTAACAATACACGTGCTAGATTTGGAATTGCAAACATCAACAACAATAAATAACTAAATAGTAAGCATTTGTTGTTTTCTGCTATTATTGAAAATTTCCCTAAAACAGAATTTTACATCCATTTTTCCACAAAATAAGTTCTGGTCTGGAGGCCTCATTTTAGTAAGGATGTAGATCTGCTGGAAGGGGTGCAGAGAAGGCAACGAGATTGATGAGGAGGGTCAAAGGGCAACTGCGAGGTGATCTGATTGAAATGTTTAAGGCTTTGAATGGATTCAGCAAGCTCAATGCTAATGGCATTCTTTCTCTTGCTCAGGCTACACACGTGAGGGGCCATAAATTTAAATTGAGGAAAGATGGTTACATGATAGATGTGTCGAAGTTTTGCTTCAGCCAGCGGGTGGTTGATTGTTGACAAACTTCCATCCGTTGTTGTGGAAGTGGGTACTTTGAATAAATTCAAGGAAGAACTAGGCAAACTACTGGAGGGGATGGACAAGTGATGTGGGAAGGTCCTTTTTTTGGCTGATGCTTTTATAAGTTTGCTTTTTGCATCATTTGCTACTATTAATATTAAAACAAAAAAAAATCAGCCGTGACCGGTTTTGTTAGTGCATATAGCTCGTTTCTTTATAAAATTTATAGCTATATCCAAATCTTTAACTTTTCTCCGCAGCGCTTAGTCAAAATGAAAGTTGCATCTCTCTCAAAAGCCACCGTAGCCAAGTGGTGCCAAGCGCGAAAGTACGTTCACGCTTGACCACTTTTTCCGTCTGAGTGACCGTGGTTCGAGGCTGCATGACTATTAAATACGGCGATGCCCTTGTTTCTCACTATTTTGTGAGCTCCACTGACTATATGCGATCCTCCTGGAGTACAATGAGAAAATCTGTATTATTTTATTTATTTACAAAAAAGAAACGTTGATTGAATGGCATTAACAGAAACTGTTTCAAAATCGATTTTTATTCGATTCCATTTTCTAATCTTGCTTTTAATTAAATTAAATAAATGTATATAAGTTTCAGCTTTTCAATTTGGAAGGAGGTGCATTAGTTTCATTTTTAGTACCGCCGATGTCTGTGTATATTGTGGACATATTCAAATCGACTACAGCAACTTTTAAATGTTCCATTCATAAATAACGTAGGAATGCAAAAATATTCCAAAGCTTTGATGACAAAAAAAAAAAAAAAAATCTGTTGAACAACATCATCATTGAAAAGGAATAGTTCTTCACTGAACAGAAATTTTCAAGAAATTTAATATTTTTTCTTTTCTGAGGCATTTTATTCAGCACAGCTTTATTTCGTCTTCTGTATGGAACTGAACTGACTCATAAAAAGATGCTCTTTACGAAATTTAATCCTTGATAATTAACTGTTTTTAACACTTCATGCACTATTTTAAAGTGGGTGTAATTTCTTTTCGTGCTCTCTTTTTGTACTTGTCTTGATATCGTCTAACTCCTAAATGATAAACTATAATGAAGCGCACCTCGGGCGCAGAGCTCTATCAAATAACATATCAGGATCAGTGGGGAACTGGAACAAAATAAGACAGACGCTGAACTGATGTACGCTATGAATAAAATAATGTTTTGCCTCTAGAAACTACGAGTATGTCGCGCAAAATTTATCTGCTTAAAATTCCCTTGAGGGTATCACAGTGTCCTCCTGCAGTGTAGGAGGGGTAAACCCTTCAAGAAACTAAAATTGTGATGAAAGAGAATGACTGAGTCATGGCGAATGGGAACGACAGAATTTTGGTGAATGTGACTAGCTGCCAGGATTGTGAAAATGTTTATACTCTTAGTTATATTTACTTCGATATATTCCCATATAAAATGTATGCCATTTCTTAAGTTAAATAGCCCTTAGTTTTATTATTACATAAACACACTCATTGCATACCGCGCCCCCCGTGAGTGAGAAATGATGGATAACAGGGAAAAAAATTTAAATGTATATACACTGGAGTTCAAAGAAAGTGCATCATCTCGGAATTTCACATTTCTAACCCTTTTTCGCGATGGTATGTTACATTAATGACTACCATCACAAAGAGAAATATAAACAAAAGATATTTATTAATAGTTAAGGTAAAGCTAAATAATATTTGACAGGTGCTCTCAAAATATTCGAAAATGAGCATTTGCAACCTTTATACAAATTTGTACAACAGTTTTGGTACACACGACAATTATGGCTGAACTGTTATCAGAAGCCCTCAATTTGCTTCAGTTTATCATTTTAAAGGGAAAACAAAATAAAAAGTTCCCCAGGTGCAAACTAATATTTAGTTGAACCGCCTTTGGCCCTGATGACAGTAGCACACCGTCGAGGCATTGACAAGATCAATTTCCGAACATAATCAACTGATAGTTCGTGGTTCGAAACACGAATTATGGCTTCCTCAAGTTCACGAAGGGTCTCTGGTTTCTTTCTGGCAACTGCAGATTCCATACGATGCCAACTCTCTTTAGGATTCAGGTCCGGGCTGTTTTCTGGTCAGCTAAGAGTTGTAATGGACCGTTCTTCCAACCATTATTTCACCTGTAACAAATGTAAACACATTACTGTCGAACCTCTAATGCAGAAATGAAGCTAAAGTTACTACAGAAGTGTCTATTTACACTTTTCGCCCGATGACAAGGAGCATAGTCGTCCTCAAAGATACAGTTACTTCGCAGGTTGAAATGGTCTCTAGTGGTTGGCAGTAATTTGCCTTCCAATATAGCCAGGTATCCATTGGCATCTTCGCAACCTTTTATAAACTGCAAGTGACCTACTCCACGATACGAAATGCACCCGCGAATCATTTGACTGGTAGGGAATTTCACTGTAGACACCGTACAGTCTGGATGATATTCGTTTGTCTTCCATCAGAGCCATGCAGGTTGAATTTCTTCTAATCCGAGAAAATAACTGACTTCCACTGCTCGTTTGTCCATTTGACATGCTCCGTTTTTGTTTTCTCTGTTTCAGACCACCCCTGTTGAAATTAATTGTGTGCTCTGGCTATACTGATCCTAAATACATGGATATGAAATGATATTAATAACTTCCAATGCATTATGGGTATGATCTGCATTTAATTGTTTACTAGACGTTGATAATCAAAATTCATTAACTTGAACTGCACAACCAGCAGAAATAATAGTTAAAAGCCCCGAGCTAGCTTAAATATATCTAAAATAGTGTACGTGTTAGGGTGACCGAGCGCCCCCCTAGAGAGTAAGATAAGAAGCAAACAGCTTAATGAAATCTTCCACTCCCATAGCTTTACATCTCGAATATTGAAACCATAGTTCTACAGGATGAGTGCGGTCGAGAGTACCAGTAATGCCGGCGAAGACGAACCTGAGGTGAATCACAGCCCCATACCACACAAACCCTTAGACAGATCACCTTATCGACAGTTAAAAAGAAAAAGAAGAAGGGTAGACAGCAATCAAGAGAGAGGGGGGGGGGGAGAAGCAAAACATGCTCAACCGTGCAGTGGCCTTCAGTCTCAAGAAGAGGCTCCTTGGAACTCAGAGACCACTGAATCTGGGCCTGCTGACAATGCTGGAACAGCTGGTCCCCCTTGGGGACCCCAAATCTGCGACTCCATTGCTACCTCCATCGGCCCTAGACCAGATCATTGGTGCGGGCTTAAAATTCTCGGATCGACTTGGCATCCCATCTTGCGTGAGGTCTAATGACCACCAGAGCCCCTTGGGACCCCAGTCATTAAAACAATATGTTTTGAAGCAGCGCAGCAACTTGGTCTCCTTTTTGAACTCTGATGCTAATCAATTTACTAAAATTGCAGGTAACTATGTCCAAGAACTTTGGACCAATCTGGAATCAATTACTACAGAATTAGTTATTGAAAATGAAAAAACTCCGGGCAATTAATGATGAACTAAAGTCCAAAACGAATGTTCTCGAAAAAGTTGTTGACACGTTTTCCAAGCTCTCGTCATCCCAGGATCTTGACCCACGTCCAGGGAGCTGTGCTCCGAAGCCAGTTGCGACTTCGGATGCAGTATGCGGGAGTAGTTAAATCCAGGCTACAGGTGCCCACGGAGGATGGTCGGCTGAAGGCATTATTGCCCCTCACTTCTGATAAGAGGTCGCAGCACATCCTTCTGCTCAGGGCCAGTGAAAATTCGGAACTCAAGACTAGTGGAGAGGTGAAGGACCTGGTTGCCAGCACACTCAAGACGGATTTCAGGAGCATCAAAGTAAAATCTCTCAGACCCATCAGAAACCGGGGTGTTATTCTGGAGACCTCGACAATGGAGGACCTTAATCACATCTCCTCCAGTGGTTCTCTCTCCACTGCCGGTGTTCTGGCTGCCCCACCTAAGAAGTCGAACCCGTCAATACTGATATATGATACCCCACTTGACTGTACCAATAATGAGATTCTTGAGGACCTCTTCTATAAGAACCTGGCTGACTTTGGATACAACATGGAGGAAGTCAAGAGTGAGATCACCTTTAGATTTCAAACCAAAACTAAAACAATCTCTACAGCACACAGAGTCTTCAGCCTCTCCCCTCGTCTATACAAGAGCCTCATTTCCTCTGATAGGATCTTTTTGGGCTGCGGAACCCATAGATTCCGTCACTTAACGGTGGTTACAAAATGCTTTTTGTGCCTGGGATATGGGCATACATCTCAACACTGCGCTCATAGCTCTCCCACCTGCAGCCATTGTGCCCGTAGTGGACACGTCCATGCAGAATGCCCCACCGTGACGAACAGCCCAGCTGCATCAACTGTAAGAGAAGGAAGCAGGTCTACTCCCACTCAGTTCGTGATGTATCCTGTCCAGAGTATCAACGAGCACTTGAACTGGTACGGCTAAGAACTGCTGATGAATAATCCAAATACAGTTACGGATCGACATCTTCCCAGTCGCAACACTGCAGCAGTCAATCCCAATCTTAATCACAACTCTACCAATCTAATCACTCCTGAAGCAAAACTTCGCATAAGGCAAATTAATTTACAAAGGTCACGAGCTGTTTCTGATGAGATTCGTCTTTCAGCAGAAGAACACTCTGTCGATATTGTTGCCATCCAGTAGCCCTGTTTTGCAAAGGTGCAAGTTGGTTCTTCAACTAAAATGGGGTATGCTCTTACTGCTAGGGCAATACAACCAGTCCCCGAAGATCCCAAATCCTGAATTGTTGTACTTAATCGGAAACTTGATATACTGGTAGTACACGGGATCTGTAACAAGTTTGCAACTTGCATCCAAGTCACAGCCTCTACATTATCATTTTATTTGATTTCACTCTATTGCCCACCATCAGCCGATTTCAATGATTCACTAAACTATCTGGAGTTTGCTCTCAACTTTCTGCACAGGAAATCTGTTCTCATTGTCTCCGATGTAAATTCCAAGTCATCATTCTGGCATAGTCCTCTCTCTGATGCTCGAGGCAGCTTGTTGGAGGACCTCGTTGTCTCCCACAACCTTATAGTTCATAATCTACCACAGCAATATTTCACATATAGTAGCTCTATAGGAGAGTCCAATATCGATGTCACAGTAACGACCAATGACCTCAGTACCCGGATCTCTGACTGGAAGACAATCCCAGACTGGACGCTCAGTGATCATAGAGTGATTACCTTCTACATGGCAACACACTCAGCCGCTCCCCCCAGGGTCCCTAGACAGCTCGCCCTTGTGAGGTTCTCAATCAAGGATGTCGATTGGCAGACGTTTGATGACTCGATTACCAGGGATTTTCCCCCACGCAATCCTAACCACCTTAACTGATCTGCTGCTAATGAATTGGTCGACATACTTGAGCAAGCACTATTGAAGGCCTGGTATAAGTTAGCAAGGAAAAAGTCCATCCGTCCCACTGTTTGCTCATGGTGTAATGAGCTAGCAACGATGCGTAAGGAGGCCCACAGAGTGCGACGGTTCTATCAGCGCCATCGCAACTGGTCCCCCTCTGAAGTGGCAAGATTACACAGTAGCTACATTGCCAAAAAGAATGAATACCCAAAAGCCATTTCCGCCAAGAAGAGAGCAACCTGGACTACATTTGTTAATGACTCGGGGAATTCCAATCCATGGGGCCTTCTTTATAAGATAGCGAGGGAGAAAACATACATGTCTGATATCTTTGGCACAGTTACAAAAACTTCAGAGACCTCGAACTGGACTGACAATTAATGAAATACTAGACAAATTGTTTCCAGAGCATGATTCCGCAGGGGATCTACCAGAGCATTCAGCTATACGAATGGCCAACAAAGCCTATGACAATAAGGCAACTACCAACCCCTTTACCATTGATGAACTGTCGGCAGTAATTAATAGGGTCACTCCCAAAAAATGCCCTGGGATGAACCTAATAGAATATGTTTTTATTCTGCGCTTCTTCTAGCTTAGACCGCTATACCTACAATTACTGTACAATAAATGCCTGCAAGATGGAGTATCCCCCAAAATTTGGAAAGTAGCTCTCCTTCTGCTCATCAGGAAACCTGGTAAACCTCCTGACGACCCCGGCTCCGTCAGACCTATTGCCCTCCTGGCAAATCTCGGGAAAATACTGGAAAGACTCATGGCACTAAGAATCATGTAGTTACTCTGTGAACGAAACCTCTTCTCTCCAGCATAGTATGGCTTTATGCCAGGGCGCTCTTCTGAGGAGGCTCTGTTTTACCTGGCCCTCCACACAGAAAATTCTACATCCAAATATGAACTGGCTATCTTTGTTGATTTTAAGGGCGCCTTTGACACTGTCTGGTGGGACAGTGCATTGGCCCGCCTCCACCAGGCTCAGTGCTCCCTCCAGCTATATCAGCTGTTTCGAAATTATTTCACAGAGCGTGAGATAGTAATCAAATCCAACTACCTGCAGGTAACCAGACCGACCTCTCGAGGGTGTCCACAAGGTTCTGTCATAGGGCCCCTTGTCTGGAATATGGTCCTTCACAGCTGGCTCACAAAACCCTTGGATGAATGTAAAACAGTGACTTTCGCAGATGACCTCACTATCGCTGTTCCTGGAAAATCCAGCTTTGACCTAGAGTGTAAAGCAAATCGTATCCTGTCAGATCTCAACTCCCGGACGGTGCTCAACAAACTACGAATCAATCCGGATAAAACAAAAATGATGCACTTCAAATCCAAGCTAGATCTCAGACGCCCACGACAAATTAAGATCTCTGGAAAGCAACTCCCGATCGTAACACAGACGAAAGTCCTGGGGGTGATTATTGATCACAAGCTGAGCTTCCACCAACATCTTATGCACTTAGGGACCAAGGCTAAAAGATTCTCAGCGGCCATCATCAGATTTTCCAGATGTGACTGGGGACTCTCAGATAAAAGAGCTCTTTATTGCATGCAATAAAGAGTTCTTCTTCTTCTTCTTCTAAAGCTGTCCTTATACTACAGAGCGGTCTTTTTGCCCATTGTGACATATGCGGCTGGAGCGTGGTTTCATAGAGTGAAGCTAGTCAAAATGAGAGACAAACTTAACTCCATCCAGCGAAGCATGCTTTTGTCTACTCATAGAATTTGCTGGACAGTGTCCACAGCTGCCATTCAAGTGATCGCCGGAACATTACCACTGGATTTGTACGTCATCTATCGAGGTCTAAACTTCAGGATCAAGAAGAAAATCAACTAAAATCCTTGAAATTGAATTGGATCTAAATAGCAACCCTAAAGCCGAAAGACTCAGGTGCTACAATGAACTAATAAACATTTGGCAGACCAGATGGGATACCTCTGAAACAGGTGCCGTCACTAGAAAATTCCTTCCAGAGGTCTTGTTTACTGCAACGAAAACTGTTAAGTCCTGGCTGTCTCTGACCTTGTAATCCTCCTTCTTGGTTACTGGACATGGCTCCTTCAACGAGAAGCTATTTCAGCTAGGACTGTCTACAACAGATAGCTGTTTCTGCAGAGAAAAAGAGAACTGGAAGCATCTGCTATTTGAATGTCCGCTGTATGAAGACATAAGAAGAATTTTTATACAGGCAGTACCAAACATCACTGAGCATCAACCGGATCTCCTACTCCGAACAACAGAAAACCTCTAAGCGCTGCAGACTTATGTTGCACAAGTCTTCGAACGCAGAAGGCAGACCCATGCTGAAGCAAGACACGCCATTTAACGTGCTCCTTACACCAAATTAATCGGGCCTTTTTCATTTTTTGTGTGAGGACGGGCTTCTTCTTAGGACGACGGGTTACAAGTCCATTTTTGAAGAGGTGTCTTCTGACTGTTACTGCACTTGCTACCACTCCTGTATGTTCTTCCCATTCTCTTTTCAGCTCAGACGAAGAAGCTTTACAGTTTTTAAGGTATAAGCGCTTCAAAACGTGGTCCTGTTTTGGCGTAGGGACTCGTTTGCACCCGGTTCCTTTTTTTCCTATCAGCAGAACCAGTATCTTGAGTTGTTGTTGGTATTGTTTGGTTTTTTTTAGGAGCATTAGCAACTAAGGCCATATTGCTCCGGGATATACGGTGGTCATTCCCTGACCTTTCCGCATCCTCCGTATTTGGTGGTGACGGGCTCGAACCCCGGTCTAATCAAGAAGCGTATGCTACACACTGCTGCTCCTTCCCACCTGGCTACGGAGACGCCTTATTCTTGAGTTTGGAAAGAAATCAACTCACTGTCGACTGATTACAAGTCACTCTATAAACAATATGACGGGAGGAACATCTTTCCTCATGTAAAGCAACAATAGCACTCTTTCTTTGTGGCGCCAACTACACGTAACTCGCCATCCTGACACACAAGCAAGGAATGACTGCAACTCTTGCAGAGCGTGCTTATATAGCTAAAATTAACAGCTGATGCAATATTACATCATCACCCACGCGTGTAAATCTTATCTGATGCAATCTGTAAGAAATATTGCCATATATTTACGTTATTCGGATGATAATTACAATTTTAAGGGGGGTGATGCACTTTCTTTGAACGCCAGTGTATATGTAAAAAAAAATCTTAAAATGGAAAATGTAAGAAAAAAATTATAAAACCTGAAAGAATGTAGAGGAAATGAGCGATAATAATTGCATCTCTCTTCCAGCCACCTCACCGAATTGACTGACGGTCATGTAGGCTAATGGCCTCATGGTCATCTAAGCTGGCACCACGCTGATATCTCAGCCAGCGTGGTGTGGGATGCAGACACTGGCCACTTGGGGTAGACCCCCGACGTGTGGGACAGAGCTCCAAACAGGCGCTCCAACATAGGGAATCCTTTCCCTGTGTTCTTTCAGTCCTATCACTTGGGGTGGTTGTTCTCTTCCCCCAAACCCATGGTGGCTCCCAGTCGCTTGGTGGTTCACCCCACTGCCATCTTTTAACTCCAACCCTCCTGGACCAGGATAGGCATCTTGTACTGGGGTCCCCTTATTGTACCCACTTCTACCAGGCGAGCACCTCTACTATAGCCCCCCCCTCTGTTCCACTACCTCTTTTATCCCATCCTCTTCCTATCTCCCTACTACTCCCTTTCAAATCAGCATCTTCTTGATTCCTCTCACACCATGCGGGAAAGGTCTAGGTTGGAATCTCGTAAATGACATGAGGAACTTCTATGGACATTTTACACACCGTAGCCGAATTAGTTGGTCTCGGTCAAGAGTAGCAGGTTCCTTCCTCCCGAAACTCGAGTCTGAAAAACAGTCAACCTGCCGCAGAACATGCGCAATTTAAAGAAATAAAAAATGATGGGTGTATGATTTACTTGCTTGGGTAATTCGAAATAATATATATATATATATATATATATATATATTTTTTTTTTTTTTTTTTTTTTTTGTCTGTTTAAGATATATTCGTGGCAGCTAATTCGGCACGATACATCGTCGTTTTCCACTTGTTTGGAGAGGACCCCCCCATGTGTTATTTCCGGTTTTTCAGCCCGCATTGCAAGTAGATCGATCGGTGAACACACACCTCTACAGAAAAATACACATAATACTATTTGCAACAAAACAAGTGCCATTTAAATAATTTTAATTTTATATATTAAAAGATAAAAAACACACTTACACGGTGTGCTGAAGAGTGTCTACCATAACTATCAAGCAAATCTCGAGGACCTCTTTCAAGGTTATATAAACTGTACGGTTACATTTTTATGAATTATAAACTCTTCTTCATTGACTAAATTCTCCTCTCTCCACTGATTCAATTATTTATATTCAATGATACATACAACAAAGTTCTCCCCCCTCATCTTCCCTTTCTTTTCAATAAATTCAAAAATGCTTTTCTTCATACCAGCTTTATTTTTAAAAAAATATAGAAAAAATTATGTGCCTTTATTACATTTTTTATCTTAATTAATCCTTACATCAATCATTGCTTTATACAGTAGACAGTTAATTACATTTATAATCCGCTTCAGCCGTTCGATCATTTCTGTAAGACGTGGTTAAAAACTTCGTAATGATAAGAAGATTGAAAATGACTAATCAACCCTTGAATAGTGGATTACTTAGAAAAATAAGCCCTCTCTCGCTCTCTCTGTATATATATATATGAGAGAGAGAGAGAGAGAGAGAGAGAGAGAGAGAGAGAGAGAGTATATTTAATATTTGATTTGATATGTACAAAGTATAAATAACTGCGTCTCATTCCTCCCTCATCCTATAATATAATATGGTAATTCGAGACCATTTCGTCTTGACTCTCTCTCTTGCATATTTCTCTATTATTGCTCATGACAGAACTTTTTGTAATACTTAGCTTGTTTCGAATTTTTGCTACCAAAAAAAAAAAAAAGGAATAAAATATAACATTTTCTGGATAGAACAAGCTGACACTTGCCATAGAACTGCGTACTCAAAGAAAAACAGATTATACTCCAAGACAACCGTATAGGATTACAGGAGTATTACAGTTCAAGAATAATACCGAATTTTGTAATAACACGTGGATATGAACACGTGGCTCGAATAATTTTGTACCTAGACCTGACCACTCGGCTATGGTCGTAGTTGCCAAATGTACGGAACACCAGAAGCACATCAGTTTCCGTATTTAGCTTCAACTCTGCACACCAAACTGTGGTGATCCATTATTAGTCGTACAGAGAAACAAATTGACATGCAGTAACGCGCTACGAACGTGAAAGAAATTATAGAGCATGTAAATGTATGCATTAGTGCTACCTTTCCTGGTTTCGATATTAGCATATGGTAGAGTTTCTGTGTATATAACGGGTAATACATGCGATACTTGTTCTCCATTATTAGGACTTGAAAAGCCACCGGGTAGCACAATTGATATACTACCTTGTCACGCGTGGTGCTCACCTAAGTAAGAGCACGTAAATTTCATTCAGATTTTGGTAATTACTTTTGGGAAAAGCGGCGAATCACGAATGAAAACGTGTGGAAAGGAACGAGTCACATTTCTGGATGTAGCAAAGCGGCACACGTTGACTAGGTAGTTTGTTAACATAGTTACCAACACTCATTCATTGTCCTCTCCAATACTTTCCTTTTGGCGTGGAAAGAAGACTGTCTGGTTTAAGCGTGCGTCACGTACTATTATGTTTCGACGAAACAAGCTTGAATTTGTTTCCACAAATATCATTTTGGATCTTAACGATAATAGCATGGGAACGAAGGGCTGCGTGACACCATGTTAACGTCCTGAATATTTCCAAACAGTATGATATCAGCCAGAGCGGAAAAATATACAATAACATAACCAAACACGGAAACTAAAAGGGTTCAAAGAAAGCCGACCAGATGGGTGAGGAGAAATTGAGCTAATCGACGTATATATGAAGAACGGCTTAGAAGAGTGGATTGCAAAGCCTAGAAATTAATTAAACTAGAGAAGACTTCAATGAAGTGTAAACTTCAAACAAGTTTCCTCCAAAGTGGACGAGGCGGTGAGTTTAGCAAAGTTTAAGACGGAATTGAGAATTTCGGATCCCCATTTTTAACAACCATTTCCATTTATTTTTGCACAATTATTTACAAATTATATACAAAACTTATAAAGAAGATATATATACAATTTTATATACATTAGCATTCTCATTATACATATATAAGATACTATATTATACATATGAACTCGTGTGTGTGTGTTTTACCTGTATCAAGAGTGGCTCCTAGGCCTAAGCCCATCTCCACCTTTCACGTCTGTGTTGGTGCAGAAACTGCAAAGCTTTATGTATTAGTGTATGGTGTGTCGCTTGTGTCAGTCCACCTCGCCACCAAGGAGCAGCCAACACCTAGGCAGCCGCTGCCCGCTCCCAGGCACAAGGAGCCGACCCTGGGTCTACTATCACCTTTAGTGCCTTGTGCACAAATCCCGCACCAACCGGAGATAGTGCAATACCGGTGGGTGCCAGCAATCCCGTCCCCAGGTTGCCCAAACCTGGAAACCAGCAAAAAAAAAAAAAAAAAAACTAGTGGAAAAATATCCAAGCCTCAGCAGATACAAGTCGATTTGAAAAACTCCAATAAACTTAGCGAAGTAAATATTTACATTTGTACAAGATACTAGAATACTAGAATACCCGCTCTTGCCCACTCGGCTACGGAGGGACGGCCTCCGTAGCCGAGTGGGCAAGAGCGGGAGTGCAGTAGCACACGCTCTTTGAGTAGACCGGGGTTCAAGCCCCTGCCTGCTGAATACGGTCGATCTGCCAACCCGCACTGGACCAGCGTGGCAGATTATGGTCCATTTCCCTCAGCATGAATTGTTGAGGAGGCTTCCATCCTGCAGTGGGTTGATAATGGCTGCACTTTACTTTTTACTAGAATTTTAACTCTAAATCCTAGTAATAAAATTAAATTTACATATCTTACAAGTCATTCTATTTATATTTAATGGGATACAAACATATATATTAACTTCTCAGCTGTCAGATTTCTATTCGATTTTGGATTTCAGTTCCTAGTTCAAGTCTTTTCTTAAAGACCGATTCTGCAAAGGTCTGGAAAGTCTCAAAGTTTGTTTTGTTCTCAACTAGTATTTTTACATTCTCCTCAGCTAGACCTGGAACCTGATTAAGTAGCAATACTCGATGGTCTGTATATTGCGGACAAAATAGTAAAACATGGATCTAGTCCTCCATCTGACCACAGGTGCCAAAAGGATCCGATTCTTAACAACCACGGGGGCACGTAAAAAAAAAAAAGAAGTTCAATTAAAGCAGAAGGTTGTTGTTGTTTGGTTTTTAGGAGTATTAGCAACTAAGGCCATACTGCTCCGGGATATGCGGTGGTCATTCCCTGACCTTTCCGCATCCTCCGTATTTGGTGGTGACGGGCTCGAACCCCGATCTAATCAAGAAGCGTGTGCTGCGCACTGCTGCTCCTTCCCACCTGGCTACGAAGGCGATCAAAGCAGAAGGTACATTGATGTTCATACGAAAGAAAAAGAAGGAAAAAAACGTTTCACCAACTATTTTACAGCCAAATTTCAGGGTGGAATAATGGGTGAAATAAAAGGGGAACTCTATGGAAAATTAAGAAGAGTTTGTCTTGTCAAGTATTGATTTATTGACGTAGTGTTTCATACTTCTCCACCATATTCATTTAGCGGTTTTTTGAATTAACTATAAAAAATCATCTTACAAGTCATTCTGCCGCTGGGTCTTCCAATATTTTTATATAAATTTCAGACAAAACACGCTTTCAAACTCACGCTGCAATTCATCAGAAATTTTCCCCTTCACGAGCTGCAAGCGTTCACCGTCACGCCAAAGACGCAATGTTCGCAATGTATCGTACACAGTTTCCTTACTGTTTTTAGTTAAAAGAGGGGTTATTCATCAGAAGGGACCTCATACGGAACATGCATACTCTTAGCGGCCGTTGCCATGTTTGTGCATAAGTTTTGCGAATGTCATGGAGCTGCATGTATATTGGAAGAGGGTTAGCAGGGATGCAATAAGCTAGCTACCCCCATTTGTATAGCAGGCGGCGAAATATTCTCAATGTATGGCGGCACTTAAGTACATTAATACCTGGAAATATGTTTGAAATGTCCATTTTGAAACATGAGAATATTTTTAAGTTCCCTTCATTCCTTCTCGAATATCTCAACACTTTGGCGCGTATAAAAAATTGTCTGCTTTATTGCAGCAATAAACTTCTTTTCGGGTTGCTACAGAGAAACACTTCTTATAAGTATGAGAAATGTTCTGGAGAAACGGAGGCTTAATTAACAGCCAAAAGTAGGCACGCGTAATTATTCGCTTCTAAGAAAGAATTTCTTTTCATAAAAAGAAGTACTGTACACGTACTTCAAAGTAATCAATGACATATACAAGCAAACGTTTCAGTAAAACAAAGCGAACAGGGTGCAGTGGTCGAGTGGGTTTGACCACACATTTTAGAACTCACGAATTTGAATCATATCAGTGATGGAATTCGAACTCTGGCGCTTCATCGTTTGAGTTGCCTTGCAGATAATCCGAAAACAAACGAACTCGCGCAAGAAGAATTTCATAAAAAAAAAGTAATCACACTTCATTTTTTTTGCATTATTCTCGTATTGGGTCGCCATTTGTATGAAGGTCGTTCAGTAAATATCCATATTCATATAAAATTTCTAGTTACAAAAAGTTGAAAGTGGTAAACGCATTTCATCTACTGGCTGATGTTCTTAACCATGGCTCAGTCTCCGAAAATGAATGCGCCACAAACAAGGACTTCAGGTTAGCAGGCTATAGCAAAAAATTTCAATGACGTACTGTGAATTTCATGCAGCGTTAATGTCGTGCAGCAACAGCAAACCCTTGGTCAGCACTTCTCGCTACTTTTCCTTGACAGCTGCATACAGATGGGGCATACGGTTGGACCAATATGTTCCAGTGCGGGTGGTGCAGGTGCCCTTTTAAAGATAATTGGCGAGAATCACATCATGTTGGCCCCATAAAACAGATAGCATTATCTTTCCAGCATATGCGTGCACCCTTGCATTCTTCACTGACAGTGAATGAGAATGTTACCACTGTCTTAGAACATTCTTTGGTCTTGGCAGGACGTTATTCCGACCATTTCACATCCCACAGTGAAATGCTCATCCCAGTTCCAATAAGAACTATTCCTAAACTTTGGTTGGGAGACGAAAATCGAACTCAATACACATCCACTCTTTGTGAGAGAATAGCCACGCGCTATTTACTACTCTCTCCGCGAGGGAATCAAGTTCATTTAGCAGTGATAATTCCAATTAACAAATAACATAAAACTGACCTGTACTTTATGAAATTTGTAGAGCAACTTCAAAAAATGGTTGACTCACACTTCTGTCAAGAAAAGTATATATTGAGAATATTGTCTATCAGAATGTAACACAAGAGTAGCTAAAGGTGTTGCAATAATCAAAACTGAAGTAAAATTCAAGTGTTTTACCAAAGGTGTTCCAATTATTAATGTTTTTATAATTTAAAAATATATTAATGATTTAATTTTAATAATCCATTTTCTCTAATTGGTTAATAATAACTTTCGTGATTTCTTTAATTCAGCAATACAACACGTTTAAAAAATTAAACCATAAGTAAAAGTAAACCAAAGTTATTTTATATATGAGAGACTGTATTTTTTTTTTTTTTTTTTTTTTTGTAAAATGTTCTTTTAAAAGTTAAAATTTTTAGTTAGAAATTTCCAAATAAAAGGAAACCTACTGGAATTCCTTCAATTGCTGCTAATGCGAAAGTGAGTTCACATTCGTTGTGAATAATCTTTCATTCAGTGGCAGATTACTGTGAGTGTATACTACCGGGAGTGTGTTCTTTCCAGGCTCATCTTTACAGCTCTCCTAATTTCTTTTGCTAATTGTGAGACGATGTATCTATGCAGATGATATGAAGCTCCTAACGCAAATGTAGTCATCTGACAATTCAGCAATTGCAGTGAGCAAACCTAATGGCAAATTAAATGGATTAGATGACTACTTAAGACAGCTCAATCTCATTCTTAATCCTCAAAACACTATCATATTGGTCTCGTCCTCTGAAGCAGAATAGTGTCCTACAACCATCCCTAGGAAATGACCTAACTCTATTTGTAACTACCCACAAAGGTCTTGCTGTCATTTGTGATGTGCGACTAACATGTCGTATCCGCCATGCTAAGTCGCACATCCAAAATTTAAGTATCCTTGTATATAACTGAGGTCTCAACGATATCTCTAAACAGTTGCATGCCCATCAATCCTATATGCATCAAGGTATGGGGGATTGGCTACCCCTACCTCGATGCACCAACCTACACAATTAGTCGATAAACTGTATATCCAAAAACTTTATCAGCTGGAGAGAAAGATAGAGAGAGAACCACGAAAATTCTGATTGGTACGATATTTTCTCTTGACTTCAGGGAAATATGTATAGAGTACATAGCCGTCCAGCCAATAGGTCAACCCAGTTACTTTTTGTTGGACTGGCTACTGACAAATGATACAAATTCCAGATACATGTGGCGAACTTACAAGTGGTCCCTACTCTGATAATGAAAGATGTAAACTTATCTTGCAAACGATGTGGTAAGCTGACAAAAATGGTACTTAATATACTGCTCTACAAAATTAACAGAACAAAATGTTTTTCATGAATATTTGATTGTGAACAGTGTCGTCGAAGGCAAATATTTGATGTAATAAGCACAATAAACATCCTGGCATGCAAATTCCGAGTAAGCAATAGAAACGATCTACCACCTTACAGAGCAGCACATTATGCAAATTATTCATGCCTATAAAAACACGGGTTGCGACCATATTATTTATTCCCGCTTCTGGCTTGCTCAGTGGGATAGCCACATCTCCAGTACGCAGGACGACATATCGTCGTTTAGATCAAGGGTGGCCAACAAGTCGTTCGCGGCTTTAATTTCGGTCGGTCAGATTTAAAATTTTAAATATACGACGAATTTTAAATATACAAAAATAGATTAGTCAAAATCTAAATGTTATTATTGTTATAACAACAAAAAAAAAAAAAAAAAACACGTGCGCCCCAGTTCATACGCTTATCACAAATCCGTTGAACCACGTGACTGCTCTTGTTGCCGCGCAGCCACTAGGCTTCTCTTGTGAAAATTCACGCAGTTACGTTGTGGAGAGAATAGTACATGTGTCGAATTCTTACTTAATATTAATACTTACTTTATATTACTTACTTAATATTAATAACTGGACAGTACTTATACGTTAATTTCATAACCTTTAGTTTAAAATGAATACTACGAAAAACAAGTAAAACGTATAATTTTCATCAGAATGGGAACTACTTTTTTGTAATGATAAAAGAAAAATGTTATTGTTTCATTTGCAATGCTTCCGTGACTATCCTCAAAAAAGGAAATTTTGAAAGGCACTTCAACGCACTCCATGGTAAATACCAATCGAATTTTCTGCCAAATAGTGACCTTAGAAAAAATAAAATAACTTAAATCCAGATTATTCGCACAACTAAATTTCTTCATGACACCTAATTTACAATATAAAGCAATACTGTAGCATCATTTAAAGTGGGTCATCTTCTTGCAAAAAAATGCAAATCATTTTCTGATGGTCAATTCATCAAAAACGCATTTTTTGAAATAACAGATTCTCTTTTTGAAAATTTTAAGAACAAAAATGAAATTAAAAGTGCTCTTCAAGATCTGCAATTATCTGGAAATACTGTGATGTGACGCATCAAAAAATGAGTAAAAATGCGAGCGAACAATTGCGTGCTCATTGTGTATCCTTTTCTTTACAACTGGATGAATCTACAGACATCAGTGATATAGCTCAATTGCTCGTTTTTATTCGTATGGTTTTCGATAATTCTGCCACTAGAGAAGAACTGCTGGGTATGGTTTCGTTAAAAGAAAGAACTAGAGGTCTTGATATATTTAACGAATTCAAAAATTTTGTTGAAAACATTAAATTACCACTATTTAAACTCGTATCAATAATAACAGATGGAGCTAAAGCAATAACGGGGCATCTTAACGGATTCATTGCATTGTGCCAAAATGATGACAAATTCCCAGATTTTTTGAGTTACCACCGTATCATTCACCAACAAGTGTTAGCCAACAAAAGATTAAATACTAAAAGTGTTATGGACATAGCTTTCGAAATCGTGAATTCCATCAGAGGAAAATCTCTTCAAAAGAGACTTTTCAAAATGCAAGTCGATGAAAATGAACCAGATATAACATTACACACAGATGTGAGGTGGGTGAGTCGACGTATTCTACAGAGATGTCGAAATCTACTGAATGAAATTTTAAAAAAAATGTTGATCAAAGGGGAGATGATTATCAGCAGCTACAATATACGGAGTGGTTGCGTGATCTGGCTTTTTTGACAGATTTTACCAGTAAATTAAGTGATCTGAATTTGGAATTACAAGGAAAAAAAAAATGTCGGTGACATGATTAGTAGTATTTCTGCATATAAATATCAGTTTTTGGCAATGGCTAAGGATCTCAAAAAAAAAAAAAAAATAAAAAAAAAATTCGATCAGTTTGCAAATATGCAAGATCATCTGCAGAAATATTATTTATCATTATTATTATTAGTAGTAGTCGTATGGTACAAGGAAGCCTGAGGGCTTATGCTGCACCAGCCAAAAAAAAAAAAAAAAAAAAATACCCTAAGAGAGAGAAGTAGAAGTAAATCACCAAGGAAGAGAAGAATGATGATATCCAGCTCAGGACCCTGGGTGTGCCAAGCCCATACTCACCAGATGTGATATCCTGTTTTTGAATTTAATAGTGAGAAATATGTTTCTGAAATTGAGAAAATTGTGGATGATTTTGAAACCAGATTCGGTGATTTTAAAACAATTGAAGAAACATTGTTCCATATATTTCTTATCCATTTAATGTCGACATAGATACGAAACAAACGGCAGAAAAAATCGCTGAGATTTTTCACATGGAGAAAATATTACTTGAAAATGATATTATTACATTTCGAAACGATATCTTCCTAAAAGCCAGACCATCAGAAAAAGACTTTTGGAAATATGTTTGCCAAGAGAAGTATCCAAATGTAAAAAAAATGTTGTCAACTTTTGAAATTCCTGTTTTGGTTCCACATATCTATGCGAATCGGCTTTCTCGTATTTGAAACAAACAAAGAATCTTACGGACTTGCACACAGAAGATTCTTTACTGTTGGCCTTATCACCATATACCCCGATTTTGAAAGCTTGGTAGATGACATGAAGACACAAACTTCACATAAATTAAAAATTTAAATATATGTTAATTTAAAATAAGAATTCTGAATTGTATTTAATTTTAAAATTTATAAACAACAATTTTCAATATGCGTTGATTAACTTTTTTAACCATGTGCAATGAAATGCTTGAAATAGTAGATCGCGGCACATTTTGAAGAAAAAAGTAGATCGCATCACAAATTAAGTTGGCCACCCCTGGTTTAGATGATCCTTTGAGATGGCGGACCGTTGGACGAGTTGAAGCCGGGCTGTCACAGCTGCAGGTGGCACACTGGCTTAATGTGTCACACAGTATCATCTCGGCACTAATGAAAACAGTACACATGTACAAAATCCATACACTTTTAAACCTCTGGCATTGACAGTGTTCTGTTTCACACCCACAATGTATAGCACGCGGAGATGGGGGGAACCCCTGGTGCCGTTTGACACTAAACACGTTCTAATGAAAACAGTTGACCCACACTGCACATGCGGGGAGGCAGAGACCTGGCACCACATTATATTTGACTGTACCCATTATGAGAACCTTCGCTGCCGGTTAATGACAACAATCACTTATTTCCCGAGGAATCTGGAATCACATCTCCTCGACTCACCAGAAGAGTACAAGGCTTTTACTAAATATGCACAGGAGCTTTTTGCTCGACGCAGGATATTAATTGCCATCCACAGAGAGCACTAACATGGACCTTACTAATGCACGCCGTGGAATTGACTATATGACTAAACTGATCAGAAATGGACAACTACCTAAACAAACTGAGCTAACATAATTGACCAACAAAATAAATACTTCTAATGAGAGGCGGCTGAAAATTTACAACACTAGACTTGACAACCATAGACTTGAAACTGCACCTTGAAAATAACAACACCTACTGGACAGCAATACCTTCGGGACCCACTGGGAACTGACATGTACTACCATCAAATTACTTACTTGAAACAATGAGAATGAAATCAAAGTGTTAGCAGACGGACACTAACGTGGACCTTTTAAATGCACGCCATGGAACTGACTATATCGCTATACTCTAAACTGACCAGGAACTGACAAATCATTTGGACGAACTGACTTAGCATAATTGTTCAACAAAATAACATTTGCAATGAGAAACACAGGAAATTGAAATCACTGGACTTGAAAACCCTGGACTTAAAATGGCATCCTGAGAATAACAACACCTACCGAATAGATCAATACCCTCAGGACCAGCTGAGAATTGACATATACTACTACTACTACCAATTACTAACTTGAAACAATGAGAAATCAAACTGTTCACTGACGACCTTTGTTGAACAGGAGCGACCTTACAAGGTTGGATGCTTCGATCAGGAACCAGAGCTGCCACTAGAGATGCACCATAGTTGTCCTTGAGAAATGGAAACTTAGACCATCAACCTCTCGAGACAATGAACACTGATAAGGTAAAGAAGACCCACGAAACACCCAGAGGAGGGAAAATAACACTAAATGCCAGCCTTCTGAATGTACTTCTTGTCTGGGATAATAGATCCATTACCTGACAGTGACTGTTGCCATTGGGGACCTAAACGGGGTGCTCTAGCCCGGTTCATTTCTAATCCCCATCCTTTGGACAGGGGAGGGGGACAGTTTTCTGTTCCCTTCTTTTATCCTGGTGGGATTGTCCCCACTGACCAGTTTGGGGTTGTCTTCCGTATCATCCCCATATTTCTACCTGTCTCCCCCCCTCCTTCAGACACCACCCCCTACTCTAACTTGCGTTTTGTTTTTGTTTTTTTTTTATTAGGCCCTTGCCGCTGAAATCTTCGGAAATTAAGTGACAGGGCCTGCCAGAGTACCTAAGCGATCCCTATACTGCCTGACCTGCTTCCTTGTGGCTAAGTGTGGGAAGGAGGGGTCCCACTAGGGGCCCAACGACTAAATGGTCAGTGGAACAACATAACACGACACTACACAACACTAACACGCACATTACACTTTTTAAATAACAGACCGATAAAGAACACAACGCGGAGATGGGGGAAATCGCTGGGGCCGTTAGACATCGAACACTTTACACTAATGTAAACAGTTTCAGGAGACAAGAACCATTACAAGAAAAGCTGGTTAAGGTAGACTGAGGGCTACTACGTCAACCAGAACAGACCGCTATCTGGCTCTAACATTAAGAAGGAACCCTAACGATGTCCTTTCATTAACTGTCTCTTGAGGTTGCTGTGGCCACAAGTGAAAATATTTACATCCGGACTGTATTAAGAATGCTCAATTCAAGCGGACTCTACGCAAGGAGGCCAGTGGTTTGTATCTCATTAACTCCAAACCACCACAGAGCTCGTCGTAGCTGTTGCCATGAACATGTGATTTGGAGCCCTGACAAATGGGGTACAGTTCTGTTCTCTGATAAGTTTAGTTTTAGCCTACAAACAGATTCTAGACGTTATTTCATCTGGAGGACTACGAGAAATGCGGTACCATCTCTCCAAAATTAGAGAAAGGGACACTTACGGTGGAGGTGATGTTCTTGTGTGGAGCGGAATAATGATCAATGGCTGCATGTCTATTCATGTTTTTGATAGGGATACCGTAACTCCGCACAGGTACCGAGAACATATCCTCGAACCCTAAGTGCGACTTTTTAGGGGTACGGTTGGCCCAGATTTTCTTTTCATGCACCACAACGTCAGTGCTCTTAGAGCTGAAGTTGTGTAGGAATATCATTGAAACTAGATAACCAACGACTGCCATGGCAAGCATGATCACAAATTTAAATCCGATCGAACGTGGGAAGCCCTTGGGAGTGCATTCCACGCTGACAGCCGCTCGGTCACTTTGTAATCTATGGTCTGCGCTGGTGGAAGAATGGGATTTGTTGCCACAGAATCTTATAGACGCCCTTATATCGAGCATGGTTCACACGCTGTCGGGTCTGTTTACCTGTTGGATGGGATCGTACGCCGTGCTTATGTCATGTGACCATATTGTACCAACTTTTCTAATGTTTCCTTTTTGGCAATTCTTATATGACTCGTATAAATGCCCCTTATATGTGTCCGAAGTTTCTCGCTGTCTCCTCATTTCATCGTTATGCTACTGTACTTATCATACCAAATTTTTTCCCGTTTTATCCCAAGATGCACGAGTTGTACTACGTTTTCCATATGTTCTGTTAATTTTGTCGAGCAGTGCATGTTCGTGTTGTGAATGTGTCTCTGAGATGGTGACTTCAGTGCTTAGCAATACATAGTTGAAAATTGTGTATCGTTATTTAAATTTTCGATAATGTAATGTAATTTTATCAATAATGTAATGTTAACTTAAGGTAACCTTGGCAATAAATGCTCTGATAGATATTGTGCATTTATACTGTATGCACTCTATATACTGTATTATACAAGTAAAGAATGTTTATTTTATTTATTTTACTCATACCAAGTAGTACTCCGGATTCTTTGATCAACTTGATTTTTAAATTAAATGATATCATTTGATCAACTGCTTTGTTTAAAATTTAAAAACTTGCAAAAGAAGCAAATAAAAATAGGAAGTAAAATAAGAGACATACTTTGTAAGAAGCTTAGTAACAACGCACTAATTAGGAAGAGCAATAGTCTTAAATTAATAGATAGTGATTTGGCATATCCATTTAATTAATTAAAAAGAAGAAAAGAAACAACAACTTTTATACTTGAAATAAGAGTGCGTTATTCAATCAGTCTAATTCGTATTGACAGGATCCTTGGATGAGATCTCCATTGTATCTTTAATGCTATCAAGTTAATAGACTTAATGCAAGAAGGGGCACTTGAAAAATGTTGAGAAAAACTAGGAAAAAGTTATCATTCTGTAAATCTGATTCGATATTATGGCATAGGCCGAATTCACGAAAACTCAGTAATCAGTAACTTGAAAGTGATGGCGTTTCAAGATTGACTCGCTATACAATTAATTAGCGCTACTAGTACATTTTGCGAATTCTTTAGTTGTATTTAACATGTGATCAAGAGACAGGTTAAGGTTCTGAAATATTATGCAAGGGCAATAAAAGGAAAGAATAAACAAGAAATTAACTTTTATTATACAGAATAGGATAGGTGCCTATTTTTCAGTGATTCTTTTCGGGAGGGGGGGGAGGAAAATATATAAAAGATTACAAAAGATACTATCAATGGATGTGACAAAGAAATTATAGAAAACGGAAATAAGACAAAAATCTCTGGATTGGAACATCAATTGTCTTATGTATCGAAAAGGTTACAAAACTCCCTTCTTCCAGCACTGTCAGTACGTTTCATTTATCCGGAGTGGCGAAAGTATCAAAAAGTACAATCGAAATGTCCGTCAGGAAAAGGAAGAAAAAGAAAAAGAAGATAACCATCTTATCAACAACTGCGAGTGGTTCTTCCTAGGATTTTATTATTTCTTCGATATTTGTGTGTCACGAATGCGTTACGTGTGGAGAAAGCAAAATTCTTTTTCTATTCCGGGGTGGTCACGCGATCTGTGACCATCACGGCGAAGAAACATGTGTGTCTATCAAGAAATAGACGAGAGAAAAATTTAACAACGTACTCCTGACAGTACTCATCGAGCAGCCAGCAATTTTATCTTGTCTGCGACTCCATGATCGACCGCCATGGTCTGCTCACTTTGCTCCGTATGTTGTTTGGACAGTTTGAACAGTACACATGAAGAGGTGCGTGTGACTGGATAGAGGGGAAATATAGAGTTATCCCTCAGGACACACGATCAATGATAAAAACGATGGGGATAAATGGAAATACTATTGGTGTGCTCTTTATTATTGGTGTGCAATATGAAAGAGCACAAGATCGACTGCCTTCATGATGGCAGCAAAAACATCCTACATGCAAATGTCAACAATTATTTAAATTTAATTAATGCCATAAGAATATAATATGAAAAAAAAGTCAGAAGCTGAAACTTCATATCTCACGTGAAATTAAAAGAAAATTCTCCACGGCCAACTAGTATAGAAAGGAATATTCATAATAAGAAAACCATGAAATACGTATATGCAGCCAAGTCCTTGCAGCTCGCAAAATGATTACGATGGCTGTTCTTCCACCTGGATTCGACTGCCATGCTGGCCAATGCTGATCTTTTACGAGTGGTTTTTTTACACCACGGCCGAATAATAGGTCTCTAGTGTATGGATGTTCTGAACGGAACCACAAATTGTTTCACTTTACATAAACAACTAGAGAACATATGCAATGAATTTCTACAGATGCCCTTTAGCGGGTGCTTGTCTATAATCTGTTAGGTGGATTCATAAAGTCATCCTTATCATTAAGACATCTATTATATTGTTTTACTAAGTGCAGGACATCCTCATCGGTCGAATTTCTTCGGCCGCTGCAGAAATAGGAGTTCGAAACGAAATTTTTTGTACAGCAGATACCTTCCCTTCACTTTTACCCTCCCACGTTGCCTCCTTATTCCAGTTTAAAAAAACTGTAATTGAATACATGATCAGAAAATTCAATTTTGAAAAGACCATTCAGTTTTTGTAAAGCCACATTTCTCACATTAATACAATTCAGTATCTTAGCAGCAAGGCTTTAAAACAAGCTGAACAAATGTGTTGGTATTTCATTATTCAAAAAATGCAACGAAAAATAGAATAAATACAGACAAAAGGTGCATTTCTGTAGAGCCTTCTCAATTCCCGTATACCTCTGCCTCACTAATCTTCCCTAGGGAGACAGGCCTCCATGGTTAAGAAACCCTGCTCCAGACATTTCAGAAGCTTTCTATAGCGAGTTTATAAGCACTCAGCTTATGATTTTTTTCTGAAAACGAATGGCCAGTTTCCGCTTTAGTTTCTCTGCATGAGCTTAAGCAGTCCTTTATCTTCCAATGAAACTGTTGGAGTACCTCAAGACTGGGTTTCAGCATACGCTTTTCTTTCTGCATAAATTACCAGCTAAAACGAAATGCACAACCATAGTTTTCCAAATAATACACTTTGTTTCTGTTTCTCGTTTGCTTTCTATCGTAGAAATGTTAGGAGAAGGGGAGTTATTATTAATATATTATTGAGTAACAGAGAAGGTTTATCTTGGAAAGACGCCTTTTCTAGCCTTCGATAATGCCTATTATAATAAAAAATGTTATTGTTTATACTCCGGCACGACCACCACGTCTGAGGAGATTACAACAAATCATGAATACAATCGTTAATTATATTTAGCAGCCACGGGCTTGAACCACAGTCCACTCAAAGAGCGCATCCTATAAAGTGTAAAGTGTGTTAGTTGTCTGACTGCGCGTTGTATTTTTTGTAAGTGACACAATACTCTGTGGAGGCCAGCGATTTAAAAAGTGTGTGGGGAGTGGTTTGTTGTGTAGTGTTATGTTCTATTATTTCTCTGACCATTTAGCCGTTGGTCCCCTATTGGGACCCACCGTTGCCCCCACTTTGCCACGAGGAGGCAGGTCAGGCACCCAGTAGATTATTTATCAGTGGCAAGACTTATATAAAAAAAAAAAAAAAAACGGGGGATACACTAGAATTTCGAAAAGCCTAAAGAGGTTTACAAGAAAGCGGTTGAATTTTTAGACACTGATTACAAATTGGCGGCACTATTAGGAGTGAACTCGGTCGGTTTAGTTATAGTTGGGGGGAGACTATAGGCAGGGGGGAAACAGGTAGAAGGATGGAGATGATAGAGTAGGCATCCCCAAAGATGTCGGTGGGGACGAGCTCCACCAGGCGAAGTATGGGGGAGGCAGGGAGGGGAGGTATGTGTATATGTATGTGTATGTTCCCTGTTTATGGCGGCCCCTAGGCCACCTAATCTCCACCTATCTCCACCTAATGTCTCTGTGAGGAAATAATCCCTGTTCAAATGGGCCTGACATAGTATTAACACACACTACAATAATGTGAGCACTACAATAAAGTGTGCTTGACCCTAAACACACTTTACACTTTACACTACAATAATGTGAGCACTATGAAGATCTACGTGGATACCTGATCACACAGATACAATTCAACCCCAAAAACCAGGAGCATTATCTACTGGAGAATGAAGCAAATTACAAACTATTCTCTAAATTTGCCCAGAGCCTCTACGCCAGACGGCAAACCCTCCAGCCACCAGCAAACCCTGAGCAACCAGAACCAACATAGTCATTGCTTGTACCTGTGGAATAACCAGCACAACAAAAACAGGAGTCTCGAATCCCTATTTCCCCATTGTGACTGAATCCAAACATCCCGACTTTCACTCCGGGGCAGGCACATAGGGCCCACGGAGAAACCACGACTACCAAAGACAAGTCCAACCTATAGCGTGCAAATGACTCTACACACCCAGGTTGGGACCAAAGCACAGAAATGAACATGTAAAGACCGCCACTATGACGAGAACACATCCCACAAACAGTGATCGTAAAGATCTGACTCTTTTAACCCACAGCTGGGGCGTTCCCAATCTATAAAGACTAAGCAGCTGTCGCGCTGCACAGACACCAAATGGACATGATTGAACCTTCAACCCTGATGAAAATCTTTGATCACTTCTTGGAGGTCACCGCCGATCGCTTGCAGTGAGGGCAGCATTTGCTTTGGAAGAAATCTGTCGGCAAGCACTAGCCAGTTATGGTCTGCTAGCAGCTGAGCTGAAGACCGAAAATGAGGGGGAGGTATGCACTAAGAGCAGTAATCCCAGAAATTCGGCTGTGTAATTTTACCGGTGGCCATCTTGATCGTGAATAGCAGCCTTCTTTCTCCGATGTAAGATCGGAGCTTGCGCTGTTGAAGTACATCTGCTACTGTGTTGCTCCGAGAACCGGAGGAAGGTGGAGCTTGGTGTTGGCCCATTTTAACAGCCAGAATTCGGCAGCGAATATCCTTTTAAGGTTGAATTCGGCAGCCGAGGCCCGTATCTCTGAAGAATATAGTACTGTCGGGTAGGGATTTGATAGGATGTACCTTTTTACAAGGTGGTTCACTGCTCCAACACTGTTGCTTGGCAACCCAGTGTAGTGAAGTCAGCCTCCAATGTATGAAGCTAACGTGCTCGGTGAATGACAAATTGGAGTCGAAAACGACTCCCAGATCTTACGTTTGTACACTTGGAACTGACTCAAGGCTATTGAGCGCAGGCTACAACATTGTTGGGCAGCCCTTTAATGAAAAGACGATGTGTGCCGATTTCAGAGGGTTGATTTGGAGGTTGAATGTATTGAGGTAGTCAGCTATGTCCTGTAGTTTCCTGTTGATTTGATGCGTCGCTTCGGCTGTGCATCTGTGCATTGACTGTGCATTGGCTTGAAGCTCAATCTGAAGTTGCAAGGTAAGATTGCATTCTTTTCTATCAGCTGGAAAAAGATTCTCAAACATTCTTATATCCCTTTTTGTGGGATCTTTATAGAAGCTCGGAAGAAAATAATGTTCACATATTCCTCAGGATGCTCCTTGAATGTCAAACATCACTCAGGCCTGATTTAGATATGATGAGCTCCTAAACCAAAACAAGTGAAGATGCAACAAAATAAATAACTAGAGATATTCATTTCACAAAAGGAAACAAATATGCTTCCTAAGATAGCGAAACCCCAAGTCATGGATTATTCCACTCCACTTATGCTTAATTCCGGCACTGGCAACACTGTTCCAATTCCTTAAGAGCACATGTATCAACCAGACAGCATCTATTGGTGGTTCGACTCAAAACTCACCGAGTAAAGTTCTTTCCCTTCATTTATTCCCTTATTCCCATTCTTGGGAACAACCTTCCTTGTGATGCATGTCCTGAAAATTACCCACAAGTACCACAACAGAATTTTAAAAAAATTTTCCTGCTATGCTGTCCAGCCCAAGTGTTTGAATAATTTGAATATTATTTATTTATTTATTTTTCAGTTGATTGTAGGATATAATCACCCCTTGTACGGCGTGCAAGCCAGAGGGATATATTTACAATGCAGAGGATAAATTTAAAAATATATTTACAGTTTAGCAATAAAGGAAATATGTATATTAATTATAAAAATTTTGTTCTTCATTACTGGTTGTCTTCGCAGAGGAGCATTCGCAACGCTAAAATTTATTAACTTCGTACTCGAATGTCGTGATGACAGCATAATTCAGAGTACTAAAAGACTATGGGTTCCAGCTAGTAGTGTTGCAACTCAGTCGTTTGTTGGTAGATAGTCTTTCTGGATGCCTTATTGGAGCACAGTTTTTCACAATTAACCTGAAACCGGTTTAGGGTTTCTATGGTATTTAGTGGGAACATCCTGTTTAAACTTTTCAAGTTTAGATTAAAGCGAAGTGGCTTAATTTGTAAGCTGGACGGTTGCCTCTGACTGACTTCGTGGGTGTGAGATGATGCCTGTAAGTACTGGTGCATCATACTTTCCTGTCAATAGCTTAACCAGTATATGAATATTTGTCCAAATGACAATAAACATCCACGGTGTCCACTCCATATTTGCATATAAAATGCCTCTGGACACAGTGAAGGGGAACTGGAAAATCTTGTTTAGCCACCTGAGTATCCAATATTTTATGCTTAGGAAGGTTTTAAAGTACGTTTCAAGAGCTGAGGACCAGATGACCGAAGCGTATAAGGCCACCGGGGAAATGCATTTAACAATGTATTCCTTCACTAGTTGAGCATTTTGAACCCCAGCTAATTCTTGTCTTGAGCGCTAGATGGCGGGTAGTGTTTTCTTCCTGATGGTAGTGAATTGCTCAGTGAAGGATAATTTGTTGTCCTTGGTAATTCCCAAATCCTTATGATGATCGATTTTTTGGATGGGTTGGCCATTTAAGAGAATGGTGATGTTATGTATTTTATGTTTTCTGGAGAAGGACATTTGGGAAGTTTTAAGAGGGTTAATTTCGAGCCCAGTCGAGGCACAGAAGTTGGCCGGATTAGTTAACTGCTGTGTGGCTTGTAGAGCAACGTAATGCTCACTGTCATTACTGCTGGATGGGTGGGAAGGATATTTTCAGGTCGTCCGCATAGGTTTCAGGTTGAGAGGAAAGGATCGAGTTCTGCGGCAAATAGTCTCGCAGAGAGCACTCCTCCTTGGGGAACTTCTCTAATTACTGTGTAATTGATGCTAAAATATTCATGCTTTTTTATTATGATTTACTTACAGAGAGTAAGTAAATCTCACAATAGTGAGAGTAAGTTTCCTGTAATGGTTGTTTGTTTGTTTGTTTCGGGATTTATTGGGCGCATCGGCAACTATGACCATAGTGCGCCATCTTGTAATGCAACAGTGAGATTCCATGAAGTGGAAGAGGGATTGGATCGCTATCTTGTCATAAGCAGCTTTGATGTTCAGGAACAGGATATCCATCTGGCTTTTACTGTTCAGGGCGGTTGGGATCCTGCAACTTGTCTCTAGGAGGTTAGTAATAGTAGACTTGTTTTCAATTACTTTAGTGAAGATAGAATGGACGATGGTTTATTCGTTAAGCACTTTTGTTTTGTCTACATCCCCTTCCTTGACACTTTAGATTGTCTAATGAAAGTAGTCCTATACGATTTCTGAGTACAGAGAATAGTCAGGAAATCGAACTGTACTGCTAATAACTAATATGGCTTCCCAACCCTCAAATTTACCACAGTAATAGAATAGTATAAGATAAAATAACTTTGCGTTTATAATTAGCAGAAAAATACTTTATTTTTAATTTTTACTATAGTTAACAGTACATAAATTTTTCGTTTTATATAATGCGGCGCGCATTAAAAGAGAGATGCAAAAATCAACCATGAATAATTATCGATTAACTGGGAGTTAGCTGCATTTCTACATTTTTTATTTCGGTAATCAAGGGTACGCACCTTAATACAACAAATCGTTACTCTGTTCCATGGTAACGTAACATATACATAAAGCACAGAACTTCATACCGTTCTACGGCATTCACCTGAAACAAAGCTTTTCATGCTTCTTTCTCTGCATGAAAAGGCATAAAAAATTTTGTGGATAGGTAAACAAGAAATGGACCCCGTCTGTCGTCATGACGCAAATTGGTTTATTGGACAAAAGAGCTAACTGTCGGGGTGGGGGTGGGGGGGGAGACAAGAAAGAGTAACAAGTCCCGTTCTCTCGTTTGTTAGCAACTTCATTCTCAATTCATGTCACTTTTCTCTAACCATTAGATACTTTACGCACTTTATTATTCTTTCCAATTAATGACACGGATACCTAGGCTTATTCGTTAAGCATTTTTTTTTGTCTACATCTCCTTCCTTGGAACTTTAGATTGTCTAAAGTTCCAAAAGTAGTCCTGCACGATTTCTGAGTACAGAGAACAGTTTTGTGGTGTAAGATTTCCTGCTTAACAAGAGAGATGTCGCTCTCTTGTTAAGCAGGAAACCGAACTGTACTGCTAATAGCTAAAAGAACCCTTCACATGTACAGTTGAATTAGAGTTTTGGAGATGGAATTTCAGTTTTACACCATACGTAATCTATCAAAGCGAACTGTGGCGGAGCAATCAGCGGGAACAGAGTATTTTAAGAGAAATCATGGGTGTGGCGACATACAAATGTTAGTCGAATATTATGTGAATTGAACTTTTTCCTCTCAAGAGCCGATCGAATTTTCCATAATTGAAAGTCATTGGAATTATAATTTTTAAAGGAAGCCCGCTATTCCTCTAAAAGTCCATCGAAAAGTGCGGTATAATTTCAATTTTGAATACAAATCAAAGCATAGATGTGTCTTTACACGTTAGAAAAATAACCTAAATATGGCTCCAGTATAGGGCTTCAAAAATAAGATGTCAGACAATAAACTGTAAAAGAGAAGAAAGTTTCGAAATTGAACTTTATCGCTTGGATCCACATGCAAGATTTTTTTCTTTTTTTTTTTTTTCTAACATCATTTCCAACTGTTGTGAGCCTTTCTTTCTCCAGCATATACCCTTCCGTTAGCACAAGTATCTAAATGGAAAGAAAGTCACCTTCTGCTTTTCTCTTTTACCTCTCGAACAACAAAATCAGATCTCCTGGCGGTGGGAGGTGGGGTTACATTTTGCTATGACTGGATCTGAGGCAATAGAAAGATACTCCAAAAAATCTGGAGTCTGTATATGATGGATCCAGGATAGAGAATAGACCGAATCTAAGGAAATCACAATGATATTAATGGGATCAGTCTATAATTGCATACCAGATCCACTGGACGTCCATTATACCTATACCTATATTGTTCTATCAAATGTCATGGAACATTTGCAGCTAGGGAGTAAAATGTAGAGGAAGAGTTGGAGCAAAGTAGATCAAGAAGAAAAGCGGGTAATGTAACTGTCAGCAAATATTACTATAAATATCAGATCAAGTATGCAATTACGTCTTCGTCAATCTATTAGTGATCCGTATTTTTACTCATTTATTCTTACTAGTATTAGTAAGCAGGACAAACCAGATCGGACCTTTACGTAAGGGAAAGGGGATAGTAATAAATACACCAGCTGCTGTTGCAGATGAACTCAACAGTTATTTTGCATCGATATTTACAAATGAAAAGCCTTTTGTGGCAATGGGAAATTGTGGGAGCGAAGTTGAAAAATATGTAATTAATGATATTGAAATTTTGCAAGATTATTTAATGAAAAAAATTTCGAGCCTACAGACCAGTAAGGCTCCTGGAGTTGATGGAATATACCCTATAATCTTAAGAGAGGCGGCAAGCGAGTGCATTGAACCATTGAGGCTAATTATGCGAGCATCACTGGACTCTGGGGAGATTCCCTTGGATTGGAAAAGTGCAAATGTATCTCCCATACATAAGGGTGGGAGATACATTTGCACTTTTGCACATTTGCACTCTAAAAGTGAAGTTGGAAATTATCGACCTGTCAGTCTGACTTCAGTAGTAGGGAAAATCATGGAGGCAATGATCAAGGGTGGAATTCAGGATCATTTGGATCGAATTGAAATTCTCAAGGATACTCAGCATGGTTTTGTAAAGGGAAAATCATGTTTAACAAATCTGGTTCGCTATTTCGAAAGGGTCACTCACGAGCTGGATTTAGGGAATAATTTCGACATTGTTTATTTAGATTTCAGCAAAGCTTTTGACTCAGTCCCACATGAGCGGTTGCTTTATAAGCTGGAACAGGTTGGAATCACTGGGAAAATCCTTAGATGGATAGAAGGATGGCTTCAGGGCAGGAGGCAGAGGGTTGTGATAAATGGCTATTCCTCAGATTGGGTTGATTTAAGAAGTGCGGGTCCCCAAGGATCAGTATTAGGACCACTGTTGTTTTTAATTTTCATAAACGACATTGATGAAAGGATAGAGGGCGTGATGTCTAAATTTGCAGATGATGTTAAAATTGGTAGAGTAGTTAATGATCACTGTCAAGCTGAGCTTCTTCAGAGAGACCTAGATAGACTTCAAGAATGGTCAGAAAAATGGCAGCTGTGCTTTAATCCAACAAAGTGTAAGGTATTACACCTGGGAAACAGTAATCCCCAAAAAACCTATTCACTTGGTGGAGTTCAACTAAAACCCAGTACTGGAGGAAAGGGACTTGGTTGTTACGATACGGTCAGATATGAAATTCTCTGAGCATTGTAAACAGGTTGCAAGGAAGGCCCATGGTGTCCTATCGATGATCTATCGAACTTTTGCAAGTAGAGATAGGGACGTGATAATCCCATTATATAAGGCTTATGTTAGACCACACTTGGAATACTGTGTTCAAGTATGGAGACCGCACCTAAAGAAAGACATCGAGCTTCTTGAAAGGGTGCAAAGAAGGGTAACTCGCCTGGTGAGATCGGCAAAAGGGCGTCCTTATGAAGAAAGACTTCGAATATGTGGGTTGCAGAGTTTGGAAACTAGACACCTCAGAGGAGATTTGATTGAGGTGTTTAAGGCTCTGAGAGGCATCAGTAAAATGAATGAGGACAAAATTTTCAAGATTATAAATGATGCTAGAACTAGGGGACATAAATTCAAGTTACGGGGGGAAATGTTTAGATTGGACTGCAGGAAGTTTTATTTTAGCCAGCGAGTTATAAATTACTGGAATAAGTTGCCTTCATGGGTGGTAGAGGCCGACAGTTTGGCGAAATTCAAAGGTCATCTGGATAGTACTTTCAGGTAAGGGAAGCGCATAGGATGATCGGTTTAATTTCCTTTTTATTTATATTATATTTTATTTTTTTTAATTATTATTATTTAGTTATTTATTTTATTTATTTATTAATTTTCGTTTTTATCATTGTTTTGTTCGGATTTTTTTTTTTTTTTTTTTTTTTTTTTTGGCTGGTGCAGCATAAGCCATAGGCTTTCTTGCACCATGCGGCCGTTACTAATACTAATACTAAGTAGTTGTCAGAAATTTAAATGTTAGAAAAATAACTTCAATATGACTCGAGAACATGGCTTTCTTTTTATATATTTTAGCTAAAATAAGAAGTTATGTAATGTTAAATTAATAATATATATATTTTAAATACACAGTAATGACTTGTAATTTTAAGGTCTCTCCTTTTTTCGATTTGGTTTTTGTCTATTAACCTCCTGCGGTGTAAGTTACAAGTTTAACATAACCTAACCAGTGCATATTTATTTAACATAAATGTATACTGGTTAGGTTATGTTAGACTTGCATGTAACTTACACTGACTGGAGGATAATAGACTACTTTTTTATATCGTATGTATTTTTTGTTTTGCAAGTTCGCATTTCAGTAATTTGCTAATGAATTTGAAAATTTCGCTAGTTAGGACAAAGCGAATAACTGCACGTCATACAAGGGATTCAAAATTTGCGATTTTTGCTTTACAAATAAATCATAAGATATTATATCTTAATAGGAAATTTAAATTCTTGTTTTTTTATATTAATAAATATATTTGCTGATTTAGCATTGCAGTTCGTATTTTATTTACTAAGCAATCTTGGCTAAGAAAGAGATGACTAATATTGTAAAGATATTTAGGTCATATCCTGTTTTCATGAAGTAGGACTAAGTAAAAAAAAAATAAATCTCAATGTACCTCTATTGATTTTGCCCCTAGTGAGGAGAAAAATGAATAATTTTAAATGCACATTATAATCTATAAAAAGAGGTTTGCACTCTCCCTGATCGCTACTGAGCAGACTGTGCGCACACCAGTACTAGTCGCGATAGTGTTGCGTGAAGAGATTGTTTTTATTTATTTATTTTATTTATTTTTTGCCATGTGTCACTGACGATCGTTTTGAAGCAAGTATATTATGTCGGATATACATATTGAACAGCGATAAGTGATTCATTGTTGTGTCAGACGGGGTTTAAATGCATCGAAAACAGTTAAAGCGATGAATGAAGCGTATAGTAATGAGTATCTTGGTAAGATGACTATATTTCGGTGTCATTTGACATTTGAATGAGCCTTCATCCTAGTTGCCGCCCGTATGCTTCTGCCCATATGCAACTAGTTCTCGGCTGTGGTGTATCTCAAACCTTTCTCTAAGGTAAATAAATTATTAACTAAATAATTCAACAAAACGTCAACCTCAAATTTCATATAACAATTTAGATAGAATGACCATTTAGCCTCGCGGCGGGGACGGCGTCTTCGCCCCCATCACGAATTACCGTCCCCACCACGAGAAGGTAGGTCGCCCTATCTAGCGAAGAGGTCTGAAAATACGCTCTTAACATATTTGATAAATCTATCAAGAAGAACAAAATCAGTGTAAAAAAAAAAAGTAAAGTGCAGCCATTATCAACCCACTGCAGGATGGAAGCCTCCTCAACAATTCATGCTGAGGGAAATGGACCATAATCTGCCACGCTGGTCCAGTGCGGGTTGGCAGATCGATCGTATTCAGCAGTCAGGGGCTTGAACCCCGGTCTACTCAAAGAGCGTGTGCTACTGCACTCCCGCTCCTGCCCACTCGGCTACGGAGGCATAGCTCCACAACTGTGAGCGTCCTTCCCTCCAGCCTCGCTCGGAGGTCTGTATACAGTAGGCAAGTCAGTACGGTACGGAGGCCGGTCTCCAGCTCTCCACAAGAGCACAATTCCGAGGTTGCGAGGACCAAATGGTGCAGCCTCGACCACAAGCCATGTCCAGTCAGGGCAGAATAGACAGCCAGTCCAAACCGGAGCCAAGGCCTTCGCGGCTCACGGTATGAACGGAGGGAATAAAGGCATTTAAGTATCTACCCTTCTCAAAATTGGTCCATTGATTTTGCCAACTCATCATTGATTCTCCTCCGCTCGTGTGTTATGTTAAAGGCATCCTCCGTCTGCCCAACTGGACACGACCGGAAGCCGAAGGTCACTCTGGGAATCCCTCTCTTCTAGCAGTACCTCAGAAACAGTTAAAACGATGAATAAAGCGTATGGTAATATGTGCCTTGGTAGAACGGCCATATTCTGGTGTAGAGTGGTTTTTCCTTCAACGCAATGCTGCCCCATACTGCCATAGGTCTGCCACATTCCCCTTATTTATCGGTGATTTGTTCCTGTTTCCATGACTAAAGAAAGTTCTGAAAGGCAAGCGTTTCGCGTACGACACAACGATGCTCCCAGAGCCACAATGGAAGAACTTCACAGTATTTCGAAAAATGGCTTGCTAGAAGCATTTAATGCGCGGGTTCGACGGTGGCAAAGTGTGTAAAGTTCAAGGGAGAGTATTTCATTTCGAGAAGGAGAAATCCACAGAAGATTCGGATGATGACAATTAAAATAAGATCTTGCACCATTCCGCGAATTAAATGATCACCCCTTGTACACGGTTTCTGCAGATGTGTGCCCGTGATCAGCATTTCCTATCCGCTGTATTATTTACTGATGAAGCTGGATTTACTAGGGATGATGTGGTCAGTTTTCACAACACTCACCGATGGAGTGAAGAAAATCCCCATGCCATTGTTCAATCAAGACACCAGCAGCAATTCAGAATGAATGTATGGACAGTAATAATTGGACAATTTAATCAGGTCTGTTGTTCTGTCTGGGAGATTAACAGGAGCATCCTACTGCAATTTTTAAGAGAAAATTTAAATGAGTTGTTGCAAGACGTTACACTTAATGTCATTCATTGCATGTGGTTTATATAGGACGGTGCTCCACCTCATTTTAGCCGTGTCGCTAGAAACGTTTTGGATGAGCGATTCTCTAATAAATAATAGGTCTTTCAGGACCTATTTCCTGGCCTGCACGCTCCTCGGACATGAATCCACTCGATTTACATCTGAAAGCCATTGTTTATTCCACACCAATACATAACCTTTAAATGCTCCGCCAACGTGGGGAACAAGGCTGTCAGCAAATCCGAGAGACACCTGGCTTTTGAGAGGATGAGGAGATCTATGATGATGCGTTTGCATGCTTGTATTCACGTGGACGGCGATAATTTTTAGCATTTCCTCTAAGCAGACAGTTGCTGAAACACAAAAATGGCTGTAACTCGGAAACAAGGCGAAATCAGAACTATGTTTATATGAACTTTTTTATTGTTTTTAAGTTCTAAATACATCCTTGAAGTGTGTCCCACATGTTATGATATACTCTGTATATATACTGGTGTGCAAAACTTTAAGGACCAACACTATTTCTAAAGGTTACAACCACAAAATCTTTATTTAAGGTACTCTTTACTGATGAGAGTAGATTCAATCTCAGCAGTGATTCTGGACGTCAGCTAATCTGGCGAGAGGTTGGCACACGGTATCACCCCGCAAACATCACTGAAAGGGATCGATATGGCTTGTTTGTATGGGTTGGCCCGCCCATTCCCACGATCTAAATTCCATCGAACACATATGAGACGCTCTGGGGAAACGCCTAACGGCACGTCCACACCCACCAGAAAATGTTCACCAGCTGAAAATGGCGCTGACAGAGGAATGGACGATGTTACCGCAAGAACTTATCAACAACATTGTTCTAAATATGGACGGCGGTGCAAAGCCTGCATTGACATTAGGGGTAACCATATCTTCTACTGAGGACCATCTCTTCCCTTTGTTCTATCTTTGGTAGTGATACATCTCTATCATGGCAGCCAGTACTATTTTTGAATAAAGTCCCTCTGTACCGGTTTGTTTCCGTTGTTGTGTCGGTGTTTGCTGTTTGTTGTTTGGTTTTTAGGAGCATTAGGAATTAAGGCCATATTTTTCCGGGAATATGCGGTGGTCATTCCCTGACCTTTCCGTATCCTCCGTATTTGGTGGTGACGGGCTCGAACCCGGGTCTAATCAAGAAGCGTATGCTACGCACTGCTGCTCCTTCCCACCTGGCTACGGAGGCGCCTATTATTTCTGTACCTCACGAGGTTCCTTTGGTATGCTTTGCCCATATCCAGGCCACTCCTATGAGAAGCTACAGGTGAAAACCTGACTGGTTCTTAAATTTTGCCCACCAGTGTATTATACCATTGCTATATGCGTTGATCTTCCCTTTACTCTGAGTGATCACTGAATTATGGCCACCTACCTAATACCGTGTTGGGTCACGATTCGTACGGATAACAGCCGCTATTCGCTTAGATATTGACTCCACCGGATGTCCGAAGGCGTCTGCGGACGTGTGCAGCTGCCTGCAACGCTTTCCACAGTGTCAGATTAGGTGACAGTTGCGTGTCCATACGCTTCACTTCCCGTTCCAAAACATCCCATAGGTGTTCAATTGGACTCAAGTCAGGAGAATTTGGAGGGCAATTAAGATGGTTGATATCTTCACTGTGTTCTTCGAACAACTTGTGCACACTGTGGGTCTGATGACAAGGCGCAATATTGTCTGGAATTTCTATTCTATTTCTATAATCTATTCTATTTCTTCTCTCACTTCGCTTTTTTATCCTCGGCTTACTGCTAACCTTCCATTGGCTTCCCCACCCAAGTTTCTGTCTGGAAAAAAATAAAACATGGCAGAGTACACATGGTTGTTGTTGTTATTTGGTTTTTAAGAGCATTAGCAACTAAGGCCATATTGCTCCGGGGATATGCGGTGGTCATTCCTGACCTTTCCGCATCCTCCGTATTTGGTGGTCACGGGCTCGAACCCCGGTCTAATCAAGAAGCGTGTGCTACGCACTGCAGCTCCTGCCCACCTGGCTACGGAGGCGCCATAATTATGTTACACAAGAGTCTATTAGATAAGTTATTAAAGCTGAAGGAAGGAAAGATCGCAGGGTGGACCGCTCACCTGTTAAACTGAAAAAGTCTGCACTGAGTACTTCAACCGTTTGCAAATATTAATGAGATCATCATTAAATTCCGAGACGAATGTGAAGTGCTAATGTCTCCCCGTTCCACTAAGGAGGTGCAAAAAAAGGTGATGGGTTGCAGACCAGTGAGTTTTGATAACTAGTGGGTAAGAACTATGTGGATACGATACAAGAATTAAGGATACAATACAGGACCATCTCGATAGGAATGGTATTCTCAATGGATCACAGCACAGATTCGTGAAGACCTTGCTCGCTCATTCTGGTTAATCATCATGACGAGGTCATAAAAAAAGTTAGATGAAAGAAACAACTTCGATATTCTTTATCTTGACTTTAATAAAGCTTTTAATACAGTTCCATATGAAAGGCTATTACGTAAACTGAAAAAAAAAAACTGGATTACTAATTAAATCACTTTTTTGTATCGGGGTTGTCTAAAAGATAAGAGACAGAGGGTAGTCATAAATGGATATTCTTAAAGATGGGCCAGTGTTCGGCTCACATCCGTTTCTAATCTTCCTTAATGTGCTGATGAAGAGTGGAGGGGAAGCTATTAAAACACGCTGTAGATTTGAAAGTAGGTAGAAAGGTTAATGCCTAGAACCAGACTGTGTTATTTCAGAATGACTTGGATTGGTTGTATATATGGTCCGAAAAATTGCAAATAAAATTTAATGTTTCAAAATAAGATTTAGCTCCTGGAGAGTAAAAATCAGTGACTTGTAAATTACAGGGAGAGGAGTTAAAAGTGGTCCAGGACGAAAAAGATTTAGAGTTATAAAACAATCAGATATGAAATTTACCATGCAATATAAACAAAGGGCTAGAAAGGCACATATCTTGGCTTTGATTTATAGGACGTTATATTGAGAGAAGATGTCGTTGCTTCTCTTTACAAGACGATGGTCATGCAACATTCGATTACTGCACTGTATTGGATTTGGAAGCCATGCCTAAAAAACATACATGTTTTAGAGAGGATTCAAAAAAGTTGATGATATGGGTGACAAATGCTGATCGCTGTCCATATGATGAAAGACGTTGAAATTGCGGACTAAAGTTTGGCGATTAGACAACTTAGTGGACGCCAAAATGTCTTGAAAGGGATCAGTAAAATTAACGACGGAGGCATATTCTTTGTGGTTGGACAGTCAAGAACGAGAGCACAAATATAAAACCACAGGAAATAACAAAGAGTTGGATCTCATGGAATTTACCTTCAGAGACGGCGTGCTGTAAATCACTGGAATAAATTACTTGGCAAAGTGGCCGAGGCGGTAAAACTTGGTTAAATTTAAAGAGAAATTGGATATTCACTTTTTTGTATGGCGATTAGGCTTGTAGTGATGGTCATATGGGGCAGATGGGAATAGTCCGAGTCACTATTCTCGAATGCTCTCACAACATCACACTAGAAAGGAATCATATTGTGATTAGAAGTTCGCTGTTGGTACTTGAAATATCTCCTCGAGTTGTTTCCACAGTGCTGCCTGCAGGTAAAATGTGTAAAGTGATAGAAACGGAATACAATTCAACAGTAGCTGCAGTCGCACGAAATCGGAGCAATTAGTTCGTTCCGAAGGTTTTGAAAACTTCATTGCAATTAGGGAACTAGAGTCTTATATCCAGATCGCAACGAATATAAATGAGGAAGAGGCAGTCTGAGCCTGGTTACATAAAGACATGAATCAAACAGTGATTCCAAAGGACAGTAACACAGCGAACGAAAACACAAGAATATAAATTAAGCTATTGAATAGCCTGAAGAAAGCTTTATTTCTGTTTCTTTATTAAATATTATGAATTTGACTCAACGGATGCATCGCATAGTATGTACACATTGCACTTCTAATCACACCGTACACTTCGCACTTCTAATCACAGAATAACAATGTTTATGTTTTTATTCAAGGTACATCTAGTAGATTATTAGTAATTTCAGATTATCGTTAACTTAGATATCATTACATCTCCCCTATAAGAACTTGGACACAACATCGAATGGTAGAAATGCTTATGGAGTGTTTGTCTGTTTTGAATTATTTACAGATCGCTGACCCAACGGCAGCCCAATAATGTGCGCAGACATAAATGAATCCTAAAGTTATTCAGGTACCTAAATCAGCGTTTCTTAAGTTGTGGGTCGAAAAAAAATTTGGGTGGGTCACGAAGTTTTCGATAAAGCAGAAGGATTGCATTAATGGATGAGCACATTTTTTACTTTGGACAGGAAAAACCGAGAAGCCAAAAGATGAATTCTTCTGTGTCTATAAATACAACTTATAAAATAATGTCGCATATTATTTTTACAGTTAGATGGGCAGCACATGTTTTATTTTACAATTTATGTTGGTTGCATTAAAAAAAAAAAGGTCAAGAAACACTGCTCTTAGTAACAAGAAGCATAATTTAGTTGCCCGAAGCTTATTCTGGACGAACTAACCGAATTTTCTTTCGAAGACGGACTGAGTCATGCCTTCCCGCATTGTAAATTATGGCTATCCAGCCCATCAGACCACTTCCAATGCATCAGTTCCTATCGCTGACGTTAATGCGTTGGATTCCCCTTATCTTTCTCTTCTCCTAGATACTCCAAGAATATGACTGCAGACTGAATCTGGATTCCGTGAACATCACATTCAGCCACTACTCTTCAATACAATTCACATGTTCACGACACTTGTTGAGATGAGGTGAGATAAATAGAAATTATGGTTTGTTTTACATACAGATATCTCTCTCTCTATCTCACTAGCCTATAAGACAGTTTTATGGGAGTTATTTCGTCCTGAGGGGGCTGCAAACTCTGTTCCCTCATCCCCTACCACATCTGGTGGTTATGATTAGATATTGGCCATATTTTGTGACCCTTGGTGGACCTTGTGGAGCTCTTTAATACTTTTCCTATCTCTTCGAATTATCTATACAATCTTATTTGGTGGATATTATATATGGGTGAATATTCAGGATCCTTGCTATCCCTGAAATAGACCCCTCTGAAGAGAAGAGTCGATTTAAGAAATAGCAAGGATCCTGTAATTGGTCCGCCTCCATTTTCAGAACCGTTCCCCTCTGCAAAGATCACTTACATGATGTTTCTCTGTCATTGAACAATGAAAGGTTGCGTTTATCTGCTTGTTATCTGTGCTCAGTCGAAATGAGCGACATATCAGACCCCTCTATACACACACACGCGCGCGCGAGCGGGCACTGAAAATCCTGTGGCTTAGCACTCCTTTCTTGTTGCGTTTGCTACAAATGGGTCGTTCTCAAATAATACTAAGTGATTTTGCCGCGTACTCGTTTGAAGAGGTTTAGGTTGGAATCTTGGCATAGATCAGAGGAAAGGCTTCCTCCAGTGGGACAAAGTTAGCTAGCTGATTGTGGGCTGAGAGAATAGGGTTTCCATGTCGCGAGATTTTTTCATCTTGCAAAATATTCAAATTGGTCTGTAATCACACATTAGAAAAATAAAATAGATATAAGAATGGATACAGGACTCGAAGGAAATGCAAAACCTCCGAGCCAAGCCTGTATAATCTCCTGATCCAGTCTGAGCACTTTAGATACGGATCGCATCAGAGGAGGATTACAAATGAAATACTCTTGATTTTTAGCATAAAATCAATTCGTTTTCTCAAGTGCATGGAACACTAAGCTGAGCGAAGATCACAAAATACAAAGCACTTCAGAAAATGTTGTGTTTCTGTAATTTAAAATTCATTCCTTAGGAAGATCTTTAATCAATTTTTATCTTAAAATTGAAAATAAATTTCTATCTTAAAATTGAAAATAAATTTCATGGAGAAAAGAAAAACGTTTCCACTAGAAATTTTTAAATCAACTGTTCCAATACTAAGATGGAATTTGATTTGAAATAAACCCTTAGCTAAATGTAATAGAAAAAATAACCGAAACAGTAGAAAAAAAAAACGGTAAAAGAAAGATTTAAATTAACTTCTCCAACACTAAAATAGAATTTGATTTGAAATAAACGCTTAGCTAAATGTAATAGAAAAAATATCCGAAACAGTAATAATAAAAAAAAAAAAAAACAATAAAAGTGAGATACAAAGATAGCCGCTGACAATCCCTTGGCATCTTCTCCTGCATCCGCCAAAACCATTCATATTAGTCAGCCTTTCATTCAATAATGAATTCCATACAGCTGCTTGCTTTGGCGCTGCTGGGAAAAGTTGTCTCACCCTTTTCAGAGCAAAAGCACACACGCAACAGCTGCTGCGATCGCCTATGGTGATCACACCGGCTGTTGATAATCTGCGGACGCCTATCAAGATAAACCAACGAGCGCACACACACAAATCCATTGCTCTCTCTCTCTCTCTCTCTCAAGTAGAAAGCAGAACATTAAACAGTTATTATCTGTCTAAACCTCATCAGTGCTCATATCTGTAGGATTATTTCGAGTAAGCCTCATTATAGAATTGCTTGTAACCCCAACTTAATTTGCATATAATCTATATTCTGATTCAGCAAGATGGCTGTTACATTTAAAAATCGATGATCTGCCTGCAACAAAATTTGTTTCAAAGGTACCGGAATGATTACTTTGGAAAAAATTAACTATTTGTGTGATCTTTGAAAAACACTATATTCTTTCTGTGATTATTTGTCATTTTTTTTCTTTATTTATTCCGTTTAGTTTCACACAAATCCCTTAGGATTCATTCCATTCCAGGAAGATAATTGTAGCTAAGATTGCCGTAACGTCGAAAGCATGGAGTCCATTATTTTTATATGACCGGCGACGTTCTTCAGTATCATCATGGATCTCTTTCTGTAACAGCCTTATCCGTTTTTATTAAGGTTGGCGGAAAAGGGGGGGGGGGGAGGAACTAAACTTATAGATAATCGGCCAGTCTTTAATTTCGTATAGTATTCCGCAGTAAGCCATGCGATCTTGCAATCTATGAACTGGCAAGCTTCTTAAGACCTCAATACCTTTTGGATGCAATCTTTGCAGCCCCTCCAACATCCAATGGGTTTTAACGAATGCCACATTGTATAAGATTTCACAGAGGCACGCTTTCCATTTATTCACTCGAAAATCAAAATTTATTATGTGTTTTGTAAATCCGGAAACAGTTTTATAATCATGTTTCTGACTACATTGTAGTGTAAAAATTGCTTTTCTTACAAAAGTTCTAACATGTGAAATTTCTGTCTCATATATCATTGTCCAGAGCAAGAAACGATATTCACAGATTACTTTCCATGATTGCAAATACTTCTCTTTATCCCCTTAGTGAATAATGTGCTAACCAACAGGAATGTTAATTACAAAGTTTTTTTCTTTTTTACTGCTAAAATTAGACAATGAAATGGATTTTAACGAATACTGCAGAATATCGAGTTTTCACAGAACATTACTACCAAAGGTATTAACTACTGATGCTTGCACGCAACAACAAGGTACCTCTATATTTAACCCTTTAAGAATGTTCAAGAATGCACCCGCTCAAACTTCCGAATCTTCTCGTTATTATTTTAGTTATTTCTTGCCATGAAATAACTAAACCTTTGTAAACCATGTTTTTATGATTAACACAGAGGCATCTGATACTGATAATGGGCCGCATCACACCAGAATTATAAACAAGGAAACTATTAAAAAAAACTAATTTAACTCTGAAAACAGAACACAAGCACAAGAATTGTGTTGTGTTTTTATATTTATCAATTTATGTTAGGAGAACGATTCGACCGAAAACAGAATTCCTCTTAAATTATATAAAATACAAAAAATAATGAAACTCGTGTGCCATGCTATTTCCTTAAAGTTTATTTTCGACACTCAGCACATGCTCTGATCCTTTTTCCAATTCTTAAACAGGCAAGGAGACAGCTATGCTCTAATATCGAGATGTGCGATTTGTAATTCATTATTTGAGACCAATAGGATAAACGTGGTTGAAGTTTATTGTAGAGTATTGCTTCAGTATGGTGAAGCATAGGTGAGTCAACGACAAACAAACCTCGACAGACTTCGATCCTTGTTATCCTGGTATGTGTGGATAACAACCTCTCACCATTCTATTTCTGGGCTGGAAATAACTCAGAAGATTGAGTTTGAAGTTGCCCTACCTTCCACACTTCCAAAAATGGTGAAAATCCTTTCCTGTATTATACTCATTTCTACTTTGAAAAAAATATATATATACCGCAATGAAGAATACACTAAAATGCTGTATTTCCTTTTCTTATTGTGGTTGAAAAAACAGTATTACATAACTTTTGAGTTTTCATATTAATCAAGTTAACCCTTGGAACAATACAGGAATATAAAAATTTTTAGTTTAAATAAAAACTATATTGATTAATGGAAAGGCTTTTGAAGTGGACGAGGCAATAAGCTTAAAGAGAAATTTTTTATCCTATTATTACATTCTTCTTATAGACAAGTCAGAAATTTTACGTTATTTCGCCTTGACTATACCACCACGGATTTTATGAAGTTCAGTCCACTAAACAGAAAAGCAAATCAGCAAATGACTCTCTGATTGACTTTTTTGACAATTTGCAGTCACTGATGAACTCCATTCACAAATATGCCTCTTCTCTTGAACTTCAAAGTGACTAGCTTTCATTTAATTATTCTAGTCTATTATTATTTTTTTCCCTTCTTTAATTAATTTATTTATTATTTGTTTTACCGGTAACTTAATTTAATGCATACTTATCTTGTACATATGATTTTAACGTTTGAATCTATATCTATGGTTTATCTTTCTTGGATTTCTTATTATTGTTATCAGTTCTGTTCACTTCTCTGCTCTCAGATACACTGTTAATGGTTATTATTTGCATATGTCAAATTTCTTAATTACTGAGCATTATCGAGCTCTATTCGAACATTTCTGATCCAAAACGTACATAAAATTTGCGCATGCAGCTCATTCGTATATCTTTTAAACACGCCAAAGAGTCATTTTCTGAGAGTAGAAAAAAGTTTTAAAAAGTCTGCCATATCTATTTGACAATAACTTAACGAAACGTGTGATGTCCAGCGCACTCTTCTTCATAAATACTGCATATACTATTAACTCTGTGATCATCGAACGGTGTGACCAAGTTAAAGACTTGCGAATTGTGTTCTCCAGCAGAGCTAAATTTGATGCCCATGTCCTTAAAATCACCAGCAAAGCATTCAAAACACTGGGATTTATCAAATGGAACACCTACAAGTTCAAGAACTACAGATATCCTGTTATCCTATATAAAACCATTGTTCTACCAATAGTTGAATTCAACTCACCCATTTGGAATCCTCACACAAAGACTAATTAACAAAATTGAAGCGGTCCAAAAATATTTTGTCCGTTACCTTACGTTTCGTAACCCTCTATTTTTTCACTCAGTGTATTATGAATCGCTGTGTGACTACTTCCTCATCTGAGACCTATGTGCACTAGAAGAGTTATTACTGACATCACCCTTCTAGCCAAAGTAATCACCGGAACCTATGAAGAATCTGATATCCTTAGTAAAATCAACTTTCATTCTCCTTGTAGACAAGTCAGAAACCTTACGCTATTTAGCCTTGACTCTGCCACCAAGAACTTTATGAAGTTCAGTCCACTGAACAGAAAAGTAAATCAGCAAATGACTCTCTGATTGACTTTTTTGACAATTTCCAATCACTGATGAACTCCATTCACAAATATGCCTCTTCTCTTGAACTGCAAAGTGACTAGCTCTCATTTAATTATTCTAGTGTATTATTATTATTTTTCCTTCTTTAATTAATTCATTTATTATTTGTTTTACCAGTAACTTAATTTAATGCACACTTCTCTTGTACATATGATTTTAATGTTTGAATCTATATGTATGGTTTATCGTACTGTTGGATTTCTTATTATTGTTATCAACTCTATTCATTGCTCTGCTCTCAGATACACTGTTAATGATTACCTGTTGTGTACCTTGTTATTAATAAATAAATGAATAAATAAATAATATTCAGTATAGCTGAATAAAAAGAGGAGTGCGCACATATTTTATAATTTTCCATTTCCACTTCTACGTAACCCTAAAGCTCTACTTTTATGACACAAGAAAACTGTGCATTTTACTCAGTTTGAGAGAAAACTAAAACGGCTTAACTTTTAGTATATATAGATAGATTTCTGTTTAATTATACCCTTAAGGGATATTATTAAACAGAAATAATATCATGGATTGTACTTTATCAGCAATTAAGAAACATCACATTGAATGATACACTGTGAAACAAAGGGCAAGTGAATGATTATAACTGTTAAAAGTAGTAATAGATTTTTTTTCGAGTTACTAAAATCAATTTAGGACAGTACCTTTATTTATATGAGTCAAAAAAAAAAAAAAAAAAATATATATATATATATATATATATATATATCATTTAGTACCTAATATATGTACCAGCTGGGAATTCCCCCTATGTAGACATAACTGTTGGTGGAGTAGTTTCCAAAATGAAACTCTGGACCGCGAGATATCCGATTATTCATATTACCATTCTTTCCAATGAGAATGAATTAACGAAGACTTACCTTTCTCACAAAAACTACCATCGTAATCTGAGCTCCTGCAATCACACACAGCACCACTGTCTGTACTTATACAAGTCCCGCCATGCTGACAAGGATCGTGGTGAGTACATGCATCCAACTGATTAGAACGAACTCCTTTGAATTCGATCATCTCTTGCCTTCGTGGTGCACCTTCATCGCTGGAATAAACAACTGATCGAATTCCCCCTTTCAACCGAGGTTCGAAAAACACAGAAGGAAGAGCTAAATTTGTTAACTTTAGACTGTACCAGCTGGGAATTCCCCCTATGTAGACATAACTGTTGGTGGAGTAGTTTCCAAAATGAAACTCTGGACCGCGAGATATCCGACTCTGGCTGTCTTCGTCAACTCTCAAGATTGTCTCCTCAACGTTCCGTAAAATTTCTATTCGGTGCCAGTGTCCATCGTGTAGGTTCCTGCCAACCGTCATGATTGATGCGCCTCCGCCCAGGTTAAAGCGAAGCCTCAGAGCACCATCTACCAGTTTTAGTTCAAAGAAATCGAACGTGCCGCCATCATCGGTGTACAATATCAATCCGTTGGATTCCTCCGTCTGAAACTCAAATGAAAGCGATCCATTTAAGCCACAAAACCATTTTTTGAACTGAGCATACGATGTAGGGGATCCTTCTAAAACAAACGCTAATGTACACTGATGTATCAATAGGGATAGAAATAGTCCCCACCCCCATATCCAGCGTTCCTTTTCCATTTCTTACAAAAACCTAACGTCACTACATCTTTACACCCAGTTCTTTTGGTTTATTGATCACCAAGCGGATAACAACGTCCTTAAGAGTAAAAACAGTCTCCACTTCCAACATCAAGTTAAACACCTCTGCGATCGTTTTTCGAATTTAAGTTCACTGGCATCCAGCACATCCTTCTTCGTCACCCACTTCTTTAAAAAAGTGACACGGCACATTTTTCTGTAAATAAAGAAAAACAGTCAGAAAAGTGTATGAAATCCATAAAGAAAGTAATGTTATATATCTAAATGGCAATTTCACATAAAAAATTCTTCTTATTTTAATGTTCTCCACCGATTGCAATAATAATTCGAAGTTTACAAAGAGGGAGGAGATTACTGCAATTTAACACCTTGATTATAAGCAAGCGCAGCAACACTTCAACTTCCCATTACGACATCGCTTTTAACATTGTCTCCTGTTCAGGCAAAGCATCTGAACGGTCAGACATGTATTCAATGTAATAACAAAAAAAATGTTAACCCAATAAATACACTGTTCAGATTTCGAGCTTTCAGCGGACACTGTGCCGAAGTCCTAAAAGCATTCTAGATTAAGTAGCAATATACACTCAGTGATCACTGACTTGTGACCATCTCATCCGTAATGGACTATGCCACATTGTCGCAGTATAAAAACTGAACAGCTTCTTTATGCTAGAGCAGTGCTAATTTGCATCTGGTTGTTGTTGTGGGGTTTTAGGAGCATCGGCAACTAAGACCATGTTACTCCGTGTATATTGTCTGTAAATTTCGTATGTTCTGAGGTCGATTTTCTGTTTGCTGTACGAAAAACCCGAGTTTCTTGGAGAAAAAAATCATGCTACCTTCGCCTAAGACCGACTAACTCAGCCAAGTTGTGAAAAAGATCCATAAAAATTCCTCCTGTCATCGACGGGATTCGAATTCAGGTCTTTTTCCACCCGGTGTGGGGAGGACGGCGATCCTACCAACTGAGCGACTCATGAGGACCATCTGTTGTGCAAGTCAAAGTGATAATGTAGCAGTTAAGGGCCGTAGTAAATATATCACGGAGTTTTCAAAGGGCATGATTGTAAAAGCTCGTGCGGCGGGTGCTTCCATATCGGAAACTGCACATATTGTTGGTTGCTCAAGCCCTACTTTGGTTAAGGTGCACAAAGAATGGTATCGAACGGGTCAACCCACCTCCGCCGACATAACTGTAAAGGATTGCACAAGGTGTACATTCGTGATAAGCAAAGGGTGCAGCGCGATGTATGGGCTCAACGGCAGACCACTATTCCACATCAGACGACACAAAAGACATCCTCTCTTCACCGCTGATCATCATCGATGGCGAATGCTGTGGTGTCAACAACACACCTCTTGGACACTAGAAGACTAGAAACTAGCATGCTCGTCAGTTGACTCCAAATACCTGGTGCAACACGCCGACAAATGCCTTTGTGTGTGTGGCGGGAGCAACACGAGTCCATGGACCCATCGTGGTTGTTTAACATGGGGCATGTTTTGCTGGCAAGCACTAGGACCCCTGGTGCACATGGACCAACGTTTCACTGCTGAGGTTTATTTTATTTTTATTTATTAGAGAAGACGGTCCCAGCCAGCTTTCCTGGCAACCTCACCATCTATTGCAATACTGTGCAGGTAATTTCTATTATAACATATATTACTACTAGTTGGTTATCGGCAGCTCAAGAGATCATGTGCACTCTGCCGTTTTGCATTTTTTTCCTGGACAGCAAAAAATCTTCCAAGATGGTAATGCACAGTATTATCGGGCCCGTGCTGTACACAAAAGCGGTTCGAGAAACAGAGTGAATATATCATTCATCTTGATTGGCTTCCAAATTCACCTGACCTCACTCCAATTGAACGCCTGTGGGATGTTCTGGAACGAAAAGTGAGGCGTATAGACAAGTAAACACATCTATTCTGATACTGTGGAGATACTGTGCTGCAGATCGCTACGGACGCCATCAGACATCTAGTGGAATCAATTCCTAGGCGAATAGCGGCTGTTACCCGTGTGAACGTTGCCTCAACACGGTATTAGGTAAGCGGTCATAATTCAGTGATCACGCAGTTTAAGTCGAACCTTACATTGACACCAACCTGTGTTGTGTGTCAGTACTGTGCGGTGATCACGTATCATAATGCTTATGACTACTCTGTTCGTGCACAGCGTCTGTGGCCAATAATTATTAGGAGTTCGTGAGTTAGAAATAGAGCAGGTGTCCAGGGATGTCCGCGCCAGAAGATAACACTAAAAGGCATCCTGTCATTGTGATTTAAGCATTAGAAGAAAAAAGAAATGTAAGCGGGATGTTATAGGTTTATATCAAATCCTTATAAAATAAAAAAGAAGAAAAGTTTGGCCGGTCGTTGCGAGTTCAAGTAGCTCTAAAACTGGGACACCTCTAACGTGGACCACAAAAACACTCTCAGAGAGAACATAACCGTTCGTCAGTGTGACGCACTTTTTTGTTGTTGTTCCAGTGCGGTACTTTACTGTTCTGTAAAGAAATATTTGTGTTGAGAAATATTTATTGCCAACAGTGCCTAATAATTGGGATTAAACTGAAATTCTAATTTACTAACCGTTTTACTGGACATCGTTAGACTAAACCGTTCGGTCTTTTCGCCATTCTTGTCACGATATGACGTTGAGTAATAGTTTTAGCTAGTTTACGTAAATTATTTAAGTATTAGTTTTCTATACAAAAAATCTTGATAACTGTATTACCATATAAAAATATTTATCAACTATTAATTTCATAATATATATAAAAATGTATTGTTCTTATGCCTGTACTGTCAATGGTTAATCCTGTTATGTGGGCGATGAATAAACAAACAGCCAGCACAAGAGATATTGCATAGCACATTATCCTGCTGAAAAATGGGTATATTAAAGAATTTCGTTGGGGACACGGAATTGTCAAAACGTTAAAGTTAGAATCGGCAGACCCATAGACCCACAACCCCACCTTTTCTGAAATTCATTGTTGGCACAATGCGCTCCGGCAGCAGATATTCTCCAGACATCCTCGACACTCAAAACCTGGCCACCTGATCAGTATAGCGTGATTCGTCACTCTACAGAACCGATTTCCATTTCCCTGTGGACCAGTTAGTGTTCGTAGTACCATGTAAGGCAACACCGCTGATTGTGGAGGGTGACGTTTGTCTTATGTGTCACCGCTCTCTCAAGCAAACAGAAGCTGTGGAGCTCCAGAGCCTCGATTTTCTTGGGAGAACGGTGCTGAAGCCTTAAACTTCTACAAGAATTTCTGACGAGATTGTTGCCACGCCCTTCGAGTACACTTTGATCATGTTGAGTAAGCTTCCGTCGTCTTTCTGCGCGTCTCTAAACGATAGTGGTACAGTCATGCTTCCATTTCATGATAACATCACCGAAGGTCCATTTTGGAAGAATGGAGATATAGAACGAATGGAGAAGCCGGAAATGCGACATACAATAATAACATCTCCTCTGGAAATGAGTCAACTCTGCCATGACGAGAACAACTGATCTTTATGGCTCATACGTCTTCTTTTATACCGGTCTGAGTCAATTATTTATCCGAGAAGGTAGTAGCGAAGTAGGCTAAAAGTAGGTAGACATGAAAAGACTTACTGGACGCAACCGCATGATTTTATATGGTTGTTAAAAAACAGAGTGTTCACCCTTTTTATAGACATGCTGCTTTTAGTAGCAATCATTTTGTTTAGATGTTCGATCCAAATAAAAACATCTCTGTAAGAGTATTTTAGGATGTCTCTCAACACATGTAATGCGAATTCATGATCTCATAAGCCCACTTTCTCAGAATATGCATATAGTTGTGCATACGTTTAATACGACTGCCATCACTGCATTTACGCACTCTACTCATTGGAAACTTGTGTGGAATTATAGCTCAAGGCTAAATATCTCTGACTCATGTTCATGATTTGATCATATATTGCCAGTGCTACTGATCTTGATATTCATTTTTAACCTACTTTCTATAAATGAAGGATGATTTTATCAGATATCATGTCTGTCTGACCAACTTCCGCATATTCAATAACATCTGTGTTCACAATTAAAATTTAAACTAAAATTATATTACATATCAGAATGGAGGCGTGTTCTATAATGACGTAGGATGGGAGTATTTATGTTTTCATTCATAATCTAGAAACAAGAGGGCCACCAATGAAATGAGAAGAGTTGCCCCTTTAGAACCCATCTACGAATATTTACAAACCGATCTATATCAATTTGTATCGAATTTCTAAACGGGTAGTGGGGACTGATAGTTCTGTAGTACGATTCAAATCAAATTTACAGCCGATTAGACCAATGTTACTCTATTTGATATTTTTAATATTGAAACAAAACTGAAAAAAAAAAAGATGCTGCTGTCCGCTATGCTGAAACAAGCGGAAAATAAATTACATTATTACTATTTAGAATTTGTTTAATTAGGATAATTCACTTTCAGAATCGGCCAGAGACAAGAAAATGGAATGCGGCAAACCCTGTAGTTGCATAAACATATTTTTCCGTAAAATCTCGGTGTGGAATGCGTGCAGTTATAAATATATTCAACTTTATAACTGGAAAAATATACGATTAAGGAATTAGAACATACCTTTCACATTAATTATGAATCTAGACCAAACTCACAACTTAAAATTCTTCACCAGATCTCCCAGACGACAGGATGGATGGGTGTACAAGTGTTCAAGCAGTGTGTGCTCTAACGTGCAGAGATTTTATGCTCTGAAGAGAAAGCGGGCAGTAGAGATATTCCACCCACACCGAATTCAACAGAAGTTTATAAATGTGCATTGTTCGACAAAATTAACACGAGAAACTGTTTTTCATGAATATTTTATTGTGAAAAGTGTCGCCGAAGGCGAATATTTGATATAAATGGAATCCTGGCATGCAAATTTCGAGTATCGCATAGAAATCGACCTACCACCTTACAGGGCTGAACAGTATGCGAATTATTTAGAAAATTCTTCGAGATGGTGGATGACTTGAAGTTAGGCAGCCGCAGCAGGAGGTGGCACGTTGGCTTAATGTGTGTCGTCTCAGCACTATGAAAGTAGTTTTAGGAGACAGGAAACATTACAAGAGGAGCTGGCCAAGGTCGTCGATTGCTACGTCAACCAGAGCAAACCGCTATCTGGCTCTAACAGCAAGACGGAACCCTGTGATGTTTTGTCATCAACCGGACTCTGATAAGGAGGCTCAGTTCAAGTGGACTCTATGCATGGAAACAAGTGGTTTGTATCTCATTAACCACAAACCACCGCAGAGCTCGTCGAAACTGGTTGTCATGAACATGTGACTTGGAGCCCTGACAAATGGGGTACAGTTTTGTTCTCTCATGAGTCCTGTTTTAGCCTACAAACAGATTCTAGATGTTATTTCATCTGGGGACAACGACAAATGCGGTTACATCCCTCGAACATTAGAGAAAGGGACACTACCGGTGGAGGCGGTGTTCTCGTGGAGGGGGCCGGATTAATGATGAACGGCCGCACCCCTCTTTATGTTTTTGATAGCGGTACCGTAAATGTGCAGAGGTACCGAGAACACCAAATGTATTCGAGAATAAAAACGAAAAGTCAAAAGATTATCCGCTCAGATAAAATCAAAAGAATAATCCCCGGAGGCCTGTGATGGAAATTCATTACTGACGGTAAAAACAAATGAACTCCACCTTAGATAATTAGCAAGCCTGTCGAAGACAAACTGCAAAGTATATAATTAAATACGTACGAGTGAGAAGCACTTGTAAAAGAAAATCAGTAATATGTATTAGTGGAATACACAATATATGAAGTGGGTCGATTCCAAAGAGATAGATTGATTAGATAAGTAGAATACGTAGACAAAAGAAGATCAATAGTACAGGGAGGCGGTGGGGAGTCTTACGCAGACCTTCTGGAGTCTGCTTTCTTTTGTGAAGATCGGAAAAAAATGGTTCCCAAGTATAATATCACTGTGTGTGTGTGTGTGTGTGTGTGGTATCCCATAGATTTATCCAACAACCATATGAAGAGATGATGTAAAGTTTCATTTTATTTCACTTACTCTACAGTGAAAAATAGAAAAAAGCAACAGAAATAGAAATAAAAATGATTCACACAGTGTACCAGTTCTAATCTTTCTTCCCTTGGCCACAGATTTCTTCAGCAAGGTGTCTTTTGAAAGTTACCTTGGATATAATCTATGCTGATTAGAAAATATATTCTTTTAAATTGTCATAAACAGGTGAGTTATTGCACAATGTACCGAAGTGTACTTGCAAGGAAGCATTTCTACCACGTTCGGTATTCTGCAAAGAACCTATCTCAGAACTTATTCATGACCATTAATTACGCACAGAGTTGCATATCAAATTCTTTTACATGACATAATTAAATTCGCGTCGCTTTTGTTACAGAAACTTACTTTTACTAGACTTCACATTCTCTTTGAAATTAAAATTTAACGATTTTCACTCTGCTTTCATTTACCTTAATACAATGTACTAGTAGTTTAAGAATATGATTACAATTTGGTACTCTCAGTAGATTATGGTCCGACAGCTATCAGATACACAGGCTGATCATTTAATTCGCGGAAGCAGCAACCACCATACAACCACTGAAATTCTGAAGAACTTCAGCAGATGGAAGAAGAGTGTATGTCCGAGAACACACTGACACAGTTACAAGCTCTGCCATCTTATCTGGTAGTATTTCAGTCTTAAGTTACGTGCTGTTAATGTGGACCGCTTTGTGAGCTGCATAAATGAAGATTTCAAGACTGAGCAACGTTTTGCTATTAGCTATTGTGTTCAACTTGGTATGAGGTCTACAAAAACTGTGAGAGAAATGCCAGTAGTTTAGGGCCTTCTTTAATGTGCCTGTGGCGCATTACAGAGGGTCGAGAATTTGTAGCCACAACGATCACTCTCAAAGACTTATCAAGAAATGGCTTAAGGGAGGGCTTCTACGAGTTGGTTCATTGATGGAGCAAGTGTGTACACTTTGAAGGAGATTATTTCGAAAAGGGGAGAACACCGGCAGACCTCAGCCACGAAAATTAAAATAAGTCCATTCTGCGAATTAAATTATTCACATGTATACGAATCAACAGTAAATTTCGCGAATACCTGCTACTCAAATTCATTATTGTGAACTAACTACAGCAATGCGGTAGTTGAATTGCCAGTCATCAAGGAACTGAGGAAATCATTTAAAGTACAGAAAATCCCTGTGAGATAGCCAACTCGTGGAAGTAGGCACACATTAGAAATAAATTATAAAAATGAAAGTTAATTTCACTTGGTTCGCTTTCCTCTTTAGCCTATATACTATAATCATCTTCAAAAGTTAAAGAAATAACATTTTCACCGTTTTCACATTTTATATGTAAAACTGTAGAAACGTATATACATAACATTAGCATGAAGCACTCGCGACATGCATATGTCACGGTCCCTTCTAGAAATAAACTAATGGCAGTTTCACTTTTATTTCTGCTAATTAGATAGAACGTATTGGATAGCTTTTCTTTTACAGAATGTACAATATGGCAAGGATATACCGTCTGGATGATGGCATGATAGCCTAATAGCCAGCGTATAAGTACAGAGTTAGTTACGTTGCGTGGAATTCAAGTAATATCACAAAATATGTTAACATTATTATGCTCCCTATCTTGTAAACTTTGCTGACCCTCGGTGGCCGTTCAGGACTGTTTAAACACAAAATTAAAAATTTGATTGTTAACAACGGAGAGCTGTTGGGAGATGGGTCAGGTCGACCACACGTGGGTATTTGAAAATGTCATCTCATGGCCACGAAAATAATTCCCGGATTCAGGAATGTGTAACCAAAAGACAGATGAAAGCTCGTCTGTGGGAAGAAAAACATCGAAAGGTGACCAATGTCGGACTTAATCGTCAAACACAACAGAAAAATGTCTACACGTTAACTTGAAGATCACATCTGCATGAATCATACAGCATTCGCATTATGCTAAGAGACCTTCAATTTCAGTTCTCACACAATTCCACAAGGCAGTCCATTTATCATGAAGTATAAAGTAACGTAAATGGGACATTTGGCCATGTCGCCGTGATGAGAATTATTGTTTCTAGTACTTGTACCGTACTTAGCAGCAATAAAAGAAGTTTATTATTTAACAATGGAGTCCAGTTCTGTTGTCTGATGCATCAAGATTCAACCTAAAACAGTGATTTTCGACAGTATTATATCTGAATAAAAAATGATGCACAGCATCATCGTTAATGGGCGCATGCTCCTCCTCCCTATGTCTTCGAAGACCGAGATTTGGCTCCTCGACTTCCTTTTTATGGACAAAATGTACTTTTCCATATGGACCAGTTGGATGATGAGTTTCTAGAAAGCGAAGAAAGCCAAACATCTTCGATGTCGGGTTATCCGAGCAAACAGCTTATACATCCATAGTATATGTTTGTCTGTAAACTGTGTGTGTTCTTTGGTCAGTGTATCTGTTTGCTGGACGTGAAAACTTAAAAAACTAATTTCAAACTGTGAAATTTTCAAAAGTCACAGTTTGAAAAATTCCCAAAAAGATTCTTCGTGTCACTGACAGTATTCAAACAGAGGCTTCTTCCACCCGGTATGGGCGGGCAGTAATTATAACCACTGTGCTGACCGAAAGAGCGGCTTGTGGAAAGCGAATACATCCAGATAACAGGCTGGTTTACCAGAATCTCAACACTACAGAATGGGACTAGAATGCGAAATGCAAGTTGCCGTCTCTCCCCCAAAGGTCCGCGAGTTAAAATTTGCCCTCAAAGGGGAATAGAACTTTCGCATACATATCTCCCGAAGAGCCATGTTGGGGGCGTCAGGGTTCGGTGCGAAGAAGAATTGTACACAATTAAATGGTAATAGCACTCGCTAATTCATTTTTATATGACGCTTTTTTCGGTAAATTTGTATGATTTTCATGAATTTATTATTCTTTTATGACATGTATTTTGTTGTATTTTTGGTGGGTTTTATAAGTTATTCATGCCAGATGTTTGCACAAAATATCATTGAAATCTTTACTTCCTTAACGTTTGAACATGAGTATATGCACAATACAAAAGGTACAACAGATAAAGTGAATTATATTGTTATATTATATATTACGCTCAAAAATACCACAAATAATCAGAATGAAGAATTCATTACACTGAATTGTATGAACATAAGGAAGGTAAAAGTAAACTGAAATTAATAACATATGATTTATTTATTTTTTTTATTATTTAATCACCTTCACCATAGGTCACTTAGGCCGCAAGTTCTTGTGGCTTAAGTGACCTTTGGTGACGGTGATATTTCAAAAACAGCTGTCACTGAAGAAGTGGTACGCAAATACCACGAAACGTTTAATCTATAATGTACATATTTCCAAACCGAAAATAAACATAATTAAACCAACATATGTTTGGTGCTTCATTATTTTAAAATAATACAGTTTAATTACTTATCATGCTGCTCAAAGCATATCTAAGAGAGAGATACACTTTTTATTTAAAAAAAAACAGTGTTCATGTCATAAATAAAATGATAACAGAAGAGAAAATGGAATTTATTAAAAAATTGAAGTGGTGATGTAAAAAAAAAAAAAAAAAAAAAGTATAAAAACTGTAAAATAAGATGTAAAATCTAATCATTTGCATTAAATTGTTCCATTATATATTATATATGTACACAGTTTAAAAACACTTCTCGATAAAATTAACAGAATAAAATGTTTTTCATGAATATTTTAATGTGAACAGTGTCGCCGCGAATATTTGATATAATGGGCATCCTGGTATGCAAATTCCGAGTATCCAATAGAAATCGATCTACCACCTTACATTGTCATACATTATGCTAATTATTCATGCTATAAAAACACGGTTGCGACCACATCATTTCATTCCAGTTTTTTTGGCTTGCTCAGTGTGATTAGACATAACTCCAGAATGGCAAGTCATCGTCGTTTAGATCATTCTTTGAAATTGTTGTTGTTATTTGGTTTTTAGGAGCATTAGCAATAAGGCCATATTGCTCGGTGAATATGCGGTGGTCATTCCCTGACCTTTCCGCATCCTCCGTATTTGGTGGTCACGGACTCGAACTCCGGTCTGATCAAGAAGCGTGTGCTACGCACTGCTGCTCCTGCCCACCTGGCTACGGAGGCGCCATTCTTTGAGATAGAAGGGCACTGAACGACTTCAAGCGTAGGCGGAGGTGTCACTTTGGCTTAATGTGTCACGCAGTGTCGTCTCGGCAGTATGGAAGCAGTGTTAGGAGACAGGGACCATTACAAGAAGAGCTGGCGAAGGTCGTCCGAGAGCAACGTCAATCACAACAGACCTCTCCAACAGGAAGAAGGAACCCTACGATGTTCTGTCATCAACTGTCTCTTGAGGTTGCTGCGGCCACAGGTGAAAATATTTCCAACCGGACTGTGTTATGAAAGCCCAATTCAAGTGGACTCTATGCAATAAAGTCAGTGGTTTGTATCCCATTAATCACAAACCACTGCAGAGCTCGTCGAAACCGGCGCCCTGACAAATGGGGTACAGTTCCGTTCTTTGATGAGTCCATTTTAGCCTACAAACAAATTCTAGACGTTATTTCACCTGGAGTCAACAAGGAATGCGGTACACTCCCTCCAACGTCAGAGAAAGGCGGTGAGTCGGTGTTCTCTTGTGGGGCGGAATAATGATCAACAGCCGCACCTCCCACCTTCTTGTTTTACATACGGGTACGGTAACTGTACAGAGGTACCGAGAGCAGATTCTCGAATCCGATGTGAGACTTTTTAGGGGTACGATTAGTCCAGATTTTCTTTTCATGGAAGAGAACTCCACTTCATATATAGCTCACGTGGTGGAGCAATATCTTATCTTGAAACTGAAATTATCCAATGACTGTCGTAGTCAGTACATTTACCAGACTTAAATCTGATCGAACATGTGTGCGACGCCTTTGGATGTCGCATTACACCCCGACTGCCAACTTCTCGGTGGCTTGGTGAGTTAAGATCTGCGAGGTGGAAGAATGGGATTTGTTGCCACAGAATTTTATACACACACTTGAATCGGGCCTGGTTTACCGCTTTCAAGCCTGTTTAGCAGTTACAGGATATCATACGCCGTACTGATGTCATGTGACCATATTTTCGAGCATCTTGTATCGACTTCTGTAATGTGACCGTTTTGGTAATTCTTATACAACCCCTGTAAATGTCCCTTATACCTGTCCGAAGTATCTCAATATGTTCTCCTTTCATCGTTATTCAATGGTACACCACCATTCCAAATTTTGTCCCTTCATTCATTGCAGCTGCACGAGTTACACCGTGTTCTGTGTCCTGTTAATTTTGTCGAGCAGTATAGATTTAGAAATTGTGTGAAAGGCATAAGTGACACAAGAGCCATGTTAATCAGAGAAAAACTGCGAGTTTGTTAATGTTTAATCACATGATTAAATAAATTATATTAAGAATAACAATTAAATGATGTAAGTTTATAACGAGACGCCCAATTACTGAACTTGCTTCCCCACCTCACTTATCACAACGTTTCAATTCCTCATTGGGAACTGTTTTCAAATCTAGAACGTTAGAGTGTGATTGATGGTTTCGGGAACTGAAAATGATTCCCAAAGAGGAATCAAAGTGTTGTCATAAGTGGGACAGAAAGTTAAGCAGTTGAGCGCCTCGTCATGAACTTGAATTATTAAATTATGTTACTCTTAATGAAAATTATGCGACGATAAGATTAAACTCACCACTTTGTTCTAATTCACACTGCGCTTCATATATATTTAGATTAATGACAGGCTATATAAAATTCATGATATTCCACAACATATATCAGAAATATTTTTCGATAACTGTCGTTAAAGGATGAACTACATCACTTGAATAAGACCTCATTTGTATGCCCGATGTTTTTGAACTTTTACTTTGCAGTAGAGAATTAGGTTGGTAAACACAACGATTCTAATAAATCTATAGGACATCAGTGTCCTGTTAATAATTGTTTTCCGATAACAATAGAAGATAATGTGCTCAGACTTCGAAATATATTTCTGCTTATTGATTTTAGATATGCACTCAAACTGTAGAATGTGTAAGGTATTATTGGTGCAACCAGAAACGAATTCTGTGTTCAATATCTAATTTACAAACATAGGCTTAACTCTTTCCTTTTATTTCTCGCATAAAAACAGCAGATCTCGATTTCTCCCACATACATAAATTCATAGTCAATATACCGAAGGTTAAAGGAAGTGTTTTTGATGTGAGAAATTTTTAAAATTATTCAATTATCATTAAAATAAAAACTACCGTTTATTTTATCCTGTTCGATATCTACTAGCAGCGTTCTCAAGAGATACCGAAAAGAGAAGTGAATCGCGTTAAGTATTTAGAAAGGAATTCGTTACAAATGTTAAACTGAAACAGTTTCACAATAAACTCGAGTCACGTGATGGAGACAGAATTCCGTTTACCTTGACTGTTAGTGTTAAATTTATATAATGCCAATTCTCCTTACACTATAATATCGGAAAGTCCGTTAATACTTAATCTCTGTGAAAATTAAACGCCTTTAAATTTCCTTACGTGATTAACTTTTATCTGTATGTTAAGTTAATTAGAAATGATATATTCACTATTACCAGCGCACCAAAGCAACACAGATCGAAAACCACAAGAGATGTTAAATTACAGATTCATACCCCGAGTTACAACATTCCACTGACAACAATCGTGCACGCGTACAAAGCTTCATTGAATTCGCGCTATACTAAGGAAAGCCAGATATGACTGATTGGGACATCATCCATCGTCACGTTCCTTCAACCAATAAGACTGATTTCGCAAAATAATGTTATTGATAACGTCCGTACTAAGAATTCATTGTACTGCACCTTTGTTGAAAGTTCCACTAGTCTTTCTTTCTTTATTAACAAAACAACAAGCGGCCCATAGCCAGAAACCGGCAAATCCGCTATATACATACATACATATTATATACAATGATATACATAGAATCACGTTAATTACAATGTCATAAGTGTAACATATCCATACAGCAAATCACATCACGCAACTAATCAGAAGTATAAATTGTGGCACAAGGAACTACAAGACAGCAGTCTTCTCCTGTCCTAGGAAGGATGAAATCCCACTCACTGGAGGTAGTGCTATAACAGTGGGTGCAAGCTAATCCCGTACCCACAGTTGCCCAAACTGGGATACCAGCTAAGAAAAAAGAGAGATGGCAGATGATATCAGTTTTACGAGACATCGATAGATATTGCAGGTGTTGGATTGCTTCCTTGTTGTTGAGATGATGACAGACTCGAGAACAGTTGCTTTCTTTTAGTGAAAACAGCAGAGGAGAACCGTTGTTGCTGAAATTCTCAATCGCTGAGAACGATTGAGAATTTCAGTCAGTGCCACTTCATTTCCTTCAGAAAAGTTTCTAACAGCAGTTTGCAGTGTAGATCTGTCGTCGTGGTACAGGTTGCAGCGATACAAAATGTGCATCCAGGTTTCCTCAGCACCACACAAGCAAAGATTGGTGTCAGACAAGCCAAATTGAAATAGTTTGGAGTTGATGGAGCCGTGCCCAGTAAGTATATATGATGTTAAGCTGGGAGAAAACCATTGGCGGACGTTCTTGTTGAGAGGGAAGGTAACTGCAGGAACAAAAGAGCGGGTGACTTGACCAATAGTACTGGAATCCTATCGTGATTGCCACACACTGATAAGTTCATTCCAGATTCTCCGTTTCTCGTTTTTGATGTTAGCAGTTAGGTTGCATGAAATGCCGAGAATCTCGCCAGGAACGCTTAAGACGATAGCATAGTCCTTTGAAGATGACATGCAATTCTAGTGGTATTCCAGCAAGGATCTGCAGAGCAGCAGAAAACAGTGTCCTGCAGGCCCCGAGCATGGCAAGCAGCATAATCCGCTGAATGGAGATGAGCTTGGAACGGAGTTTAACAGCTCTATGGAACCAGACTCCCGAAGCATATGTTGTTATTGGTACTAATACTGCTGTATAAAATAGTAAGAGAATCTTCGTATTTAGTCCCCAGTCCGATTTGGAAATGCGAATAATTGCTGCAATGAACTTCTTAATCTTCGAGGCGAGGCGATTAATATGAGAGGAGAAGGTTAACCTGTCATCTAAAATTACACCAAGGGGTTTTAATTCAGGTACAAAAGGGATTTGCTTACCGTCTATCTTTATATTAGGAGGTCTTCTGTAATCTAACTTGCTCTTAAAAACCATCAGTTTTGTTTTTGTGGCAGATATTCGCAGTTTATTTATACTTGACCACTTGATTAGCTCAGAAAGAGTTATATTGGTTGATTGTTCTAGTTGAAGACGCGATCGACCTGGAATTAGAAGAACCAAATCATCGGTGTAGGCGAAGGCAGAGATATTGTCATGTTTTGTGTGAGCTAGCTGTCCAAAACTATGTTCCAGAAGAGGGGTCACAGAACTGATCCCTGGGGGAATCCTCTTGAGATACTCCTTGAGAGAGACCGCTGTTTCGAGATTACTTGGATGAGTCTATTTTGGAAGTAGCTTCTAATAACTTGGAATAGTTGCTGAGAGCACTTGGCTTTAGTAAGCAATTGACAGCGATCTCCCATCAGAGGGAATCGAAAGCTCCCTCGAAGTTAATGAATATGGCCAGTTCATATTTAGCCCTAGAAGCTGATATATGGTTAACTAAAGAGACCAAGGTGTCCTCACAGGATTTTCCTTTCTTGAAGCCAAATTGGGATGGAGACATTAAATTTTGACCTTCAGTTAAATCTGTTATTCTGTGTACTAACAATCTTTCAAATAGTTTGCCAAGGTTTGCCAAAAGAGCGATGGGTCTGTATGCTTTGGGATCAGATTTATTTTTGTCAGGTTTGTGAATAATTTTGATTCTACATTCCAGAGATTAGGAAAAATCCCTTCAGTAAGACATTTGTTGTACCTAGAAGTATTTCTGGAAAGATTTCAGCAAATTTGAGAATTACAGCATTTTACACAAGATCTAACTCGGCTTTAGCTCGGGAAGAGTGAAAGATCGGTTTCACGTGAGGAATGGTAGGTTCTGTTGCTATTCCTAATAGATATTTGTTGTGAAGTTTCTGTGGTGAGATCGTCTAGGGGAAGCAAGCGATACAGGATGGTATTAACTGAATCATTCCAGTTAGTGGTTTCTGTGTTGTACACTTCATGAGAGTTTTTGATAATTTTATATAACAGACCCCAGAGATCAGAATTTCTTGTGGAGTGAACTAAGTATTTCCCAGAGGTAAGTTTTTGTTTCGCAATTGTATTTACATATTCTTTCTGCTGGCCTTTATAGATATTTTTTAGTCTGGTGACTTCTGGTTCAGGCCAGGACCTTCTCCGTTGAAAGTCTCTCCGCGTGCTTTGTGTACTTTTTTTTTCGTAGAGTGGAAAGTTCATTTCTGCTAATTTTCTTCTTAGCGAAACGTTCTGTAGCACCGAGTAAGGCAGCCTGTACATAGAATGCATATTCTGAGGCATTGAACTGGTTAAAAAGAGTGGTGAGTGTCAACGTTTAAATTCTGGTGAATTGAAGATATAAATGGCCTTTATTTATGTCTTCAATTCACCGGGACTGAAACATTTCAGTCACCACAGCGACTGAAATATGTTAAGGGCTTTAGCCTCAGGCTGCGAGAGATTTAGACAACGTACAAGTTAGTGCAAACGCATTATGTTAGTGTACGCAGCTAAACTCTGAATTAGCAAAAATATGCAAAAGCGACATCGTTTAAGTTATATCACATATTGTGAATCTTCACAACGAGTTGCCATGATATTGCACTACTTCGAATAAGTAATGCTTCACCAAAGGAGAAGACTGTTGTTACCAAATAGCCCTGAAACAGTGCCGTCTGGGTATTCTCAATGGTATCCGCTGAGAATAAGTAACAACAGTCTTCTCCTTTGGTGAAGCATTACTTATTCGAAGTAGTGCAATATCATGGCAACTCGTTGTGAAGATTCACAATATGTGATATAACTTAAACGATGTCGCTTTTGCATATTTTTGCTAATTCAGAGTTTAACTGTCTACTAATATGATGCGTTTTCACTAACTTGTACGACCACACTGATTGAAAAACAAAGAACTGGCAGTGCAACCTAACAGCTGTTATACTGACCTGTAAAATATTAGTCGCCAAGTCAGATATCATAGTCATCATGCATATTTGTTGAGCTCTCTGCTAGGTAGAGCAGATCTGCTCCTTCTCTAAGTTCCTTGCGTTTACGACCTGCAAACATTTTCAGCCCTTAATAGTTATAATTTGAGAGTTTCGGAAAATAAAAATATACGTATAGAGTATGCTATAAGTAAATTCTTGAGAGTTAGCATTAGCATTTAGCATTAGTAGAGGCATATGATGCAAGAAAGCAAGCTTATGCAGCATCAGCCAAAAAAAACCCACTTCCACTTCACCCCTCCGTTCGTTCGAAATACCTGTCCAGCTGAGCCTTAAATTCATTTAGGCTATCAACTTCCACGACAAGGGATGGAGGTCTGTTCCACCAACCAGCTACCAGCTGGCTAAAGGCAAATTTCCGCACGTCTATCCAACATCTGTCTTTCCTCAATTTGAATTTATGCCCTCTCAGGTGATTATTCTGAGCAAGAGGAAGGATCCCATCAGCATTGAGCATGCTCAAACCATTCAAGGCTTTATACACCTCTATCAGATCACCTCGCTGGTGCCTAGTCTCCAGACACTGTAATTTGCAAAACTTAAGCTTTTCTTCGTAAGAGTATCCCTTTGTTCCATTCACTAATCTTGTTGCCCCTCTCTGTACTCGTTCCAGCAGCTCTACATCCTTCTTGAAATGAGGCCTCCAGACCTGTATACAGTACTCAAGGTGTGGCCTGATCATTGCCTTATACAAGGGAATAATCACCTCCTTATCCCTGCTAGAAAAATTCCTGTATATTATTGACAAGACACCATGAGCTACTCTTGCAGCCCGTCTGCACTGCTCAGAGAGTTGGCTACATACATCATGGCACTACCGTGCCATGATTGTATGCAGCCAATTAGCCAGCCTCCAGTGATGGTTGCATGTTTAAGTAGAAAAACTTTGAAGGAATATCTGAATGAACAGACATTGAAGGCAAGTCTTAACTTATTTTAAGAATTCTTTTTTAAAAGAAATACAGGAATTATCTTATTAACAGTTTGAAAGTTTCGGAAAATAAAAATAATCAAATAAAGTATACTGTAAGTAAAGTCAGCCTCCGTGAAGATCGCAAGGGTTTTGTACCCAATTACTTTGGTTTTTCATCCCGCCTGTAGAATATCCTGGTATGCCAAAACAGCAGGCTTTAAAAAATAATAATGTATATAAAGAGATCATATAATATTTTTCTCCAAGTAATTTTCTTGTAATAATATAATGAATATTATCCATGGCCACTATCCCATTTGCCAGGGCCAACGATTATTCTTACATTTTAATTTAATATTTTACTTCTTATCAGCCACAAATTAATAAGTACAAAAATATGTAGAAATTGGTGTGTTCAAATTAATACGTTCTTTTATAGACCTTTGTTCGGTGTTTTTTATGACATGAAATTCCTCAATACATACTTGTTCTTTTGAATTCAAATTTAATATTTCAAATCATTTGGATATGAAGTTCTGTTGTTTGAAGTTCTGTCTCCCTGAAAAATAATTCATCCAAAATTGAGTTTTTGAGTCCATCCTACCGGTATTAAGCAAACAAGAGATCTTTCATGCGAGTCTCCAAGCGCATTTTCTAAAAATGTCCCTATAACCAGTGATTCTTCAGTACAGTGCGTATTACTTTATAGTCTTCCCCCCCCCCCCTTGGTTTCTTTTGCCCTTCAAACAGATTGGCTATTCTGTTCGCGGGTAAGAATGCTTCAGATCAAGCTTGGCCTTTACATGCGGGGCGGTGCCATAAGAAAATTAATCATCTTGTGACAGCAGAAAGAACCGACATTTTTATCGTACCCTCACTCAGGTAACGGGTATAGGGAGGAATGCAATAAAAACAGTGGCGTCCGCTGCTTCGTTGTTCACTTCAGTACAAGCAGGCGTGAACGAATAAAATCTCCCATGCTACAAAACGGTAAGAAGAACACTTCCTGTTCAAATTAATGGCTTTTAACGACCCGAAACTGCTGGCCGACTGTTGTAGTAGTCATGGCACCGGCGGCACGAGCGTACAGACAATGACTGGTAGCTGGTGTCCATCACCAGATCTATCGATATGGCGTATTATAAAATATTTATTCTCACTCATGGCGAACATTACAGAAACTTCCAGTCTAAAGAAAGTTATCGACCCACGGTTCCGAACAATATTTGTATGGCGTTGTTCCGAGTATCGCGTGTCGCGAGACCAAGAGACGCTCTTTTCATCATGCAACGACACTCTTGATGTACGCTTGTTCCGTGTTTGTGCTCAAACCCTGATGGTCCTCGTGACGATACAAAAGTGCCGTTTCTGTTGCACATCTTGTTTCTTATAATGATTTCTTGCAAACCAATAGCAATGATAGCGATGCAAAATTGATATCCTATTCATGGCCATGGAACGCTAATAAAATAAACTAGTTTAATAGAAGAAGCTTGCTTCCTTTCGATGGATATAAATAAATAACACTACAGTTCACTAGTTTCTTTGTTACAATGGACCACAACAGTTATACTATTAGATATCATCGTAAGACATCCATTACTTTCAGGATATCCTCTTCAGCGCAATATGAGTTCATTAGTGTTTGGAGAAAATGTCGCAACTATATCGAATCCCAAGCAAAGATATCAAAATACTCCATACCACATGCATTGTAACGTATTGTAGTATATATAAAATGCTTGATATTTCACGAATCAGAGATTTCCTAAAAAAAATTACCTCTAATGGTGTAGTCCTAAGAAAAAGTACCATGACGCTCAATAAAGGAAGGGAAGGAAGGAAAAGGAATAAAAAATGAATTCAATTTTTTAACCCCTTCCCTCGTCCTAAAGAAAATAATACTTAAATTAAATGCAATTAAATGTAAACGAAGCTTAATTTCTGCTTCTTCAATGGATAGTAACTGAAGCTATTTCAATCGTGTTTCAAGAAAGTAGTTCGTAAGAAAAATATCCCTGTGAGAATATTCCGATCACCTCACATGTAGTGTAAATGCAAGAGGGGCGGATCTTTAATCTAAGCAACTAGCAATCTTGTCAATGGTTCGTAATAAGATAAACTTTTCAGAATATCCTAGGACCGTCACATACACATGCTCCGCAGCTAGCACACTGTTACGATAGCTGTGCTTCAATAATGGGTGGAAAAGATTTCGGTTCGAGTCCCTTCTAGACGAGGAGAACTTTTTGGAGATGTGTAGCACCATGCCTCAGTTATTCCGTCTAAAGAGAGGGTAGTATGGTTGCTTCCCCTCCCAAAGGCCAGGTTTTTAATTCAGCAAAAAGACCACAGTATATGGGCAATTTGCGGCACAATATAGTGACGTCTCTGATCTTAGTGGCATTTGTGCAACTATGATCATGAAACCAGAACACACCGCTATCTCGCTCTCACAGCAAGACAGAACCCTACGACGTCTTGTCATCAACTATCTCTTGAGGTCGCTGTGGCCACAGGTGAAAACGCTTCCAACCGGACTGTGTTAAGAAGGCTAAATTCAAGTCGACTCTATGCAAGGAAGCCAGTTGTTTGTATCCCATAAACCCCAAACCACAGTAGCGCTCTTCGAAACTGACCATGTGACTTTGTGCCCTGACAAATGGGATACAGTTCTGTTCTCTGATGAGGCCCCTTTTAACCTCCAAACAGATTCTAGACGTTTTTCATCTGGAGACAACGAGGAATGCGGCACTATCTCTCCAACATCAGAGAAAGGGACATTTACGGTGGAGACGATGTTCTCGTGTGAGCAGAGGCGGATTTAACGGCGGGCGCACCGGGCGCGCGCCCTGGGCCCCGACTTCTGAAGGGCCCACGCAAAACCCCAACAAATTAGTTCAACATATTAGTTCAACTAATAGTTGAACTAATATGTTCAACTATTAGTTCAAAACTTTGTGATTATTATTATGCTATTATTAATTATATTATACATACATTATATTCAAATTTTATTGGAAATAAAACATTAATAGTACATAATATTTTTTATTTATTTAAAAAAATGGTTAACATGTATTTTTATTTTCCCTGTCTCTCTCTCTCTTTTTTTTAAGGGGCCCAATATTTTCTTCTGTGCCCGGGGCCTCAACCGACCTTAATCCGCTCCTGCGTGTGAAGCGGAATAATGATCAACGGCCGCACGTCTATTCATGTTTTTTGATAGGGATACTGTAACTGCGCAGAGGTACCGAGAACATATCCTCGAATCCTATGTGCGACTTTTTAGGGATGCGGTTGGCCTAGAATTTCTTTTCTTGCACGATAACCCCACTGAACATAGAGCTGAAGTGATGGAGGAATATCTTGAATCTGAAGATTTCCAACGACTGCCGTGGTCAGCACGATCACAGACTTAAATCCGATGGAACTTGTGTATGCGTGACATTGCACGGCGACACCCAACTCCTGGGTTACTTGGTGAGCTAAGGTCTGCTGGTGGAATTTGTTGCGCTGGTGTGAAAGAGATTTGTTGCCACTGAATCTTATGTACAGCCTTTTATTATTATTATTATTATTATTATTATTATTATTATCTAGTTATGGAATAACTAGGCAACAAAGGATGGAGGATGATAGAACAGTAAGCTCTTGTTTAGATCACCTTATAACAAATATCAAGTTAAAGTACTCTTAAATCAACTTTCAGATCACAGAACATGTATACTAATAGTAGATATCTATTCAAAACAACACCCATGTGAAGTTAAAAAATTAACAAATACTACGAAGAAAAATTATTTATCAACAGGGAAACTGAAACAGAACATAGATAACTTGTTAATATAAGAGCAAGTATCTCACACAAAAAATGTAAATGTCTTTTCAAATAAGATAATACAAATGATAAACAATTCGAGGTTTAATATCGAGTGAAAAGCAAATCACTCAGCATGCAACATAAACACTAGGAGTAGCAGGATCAAGCTTAAGAAACCTTGGATGACTAAAGAAATAGAAGAATTAATGGTACAAAGGGATAAATATTTCAGGCAGTATAGAAATTGTCCATCAAAGATAGAACATTATCAAAATTATAAAACACTCAGAAATAAATTGACAGGTATGATAAGAAAACAAAAAAACACTTATTACAATCAACTTTTTATGGATAAGCAGATTACACAAAAGGAAAAATGGAACGTTATAAATAACCTGTTAAATACAAGGAAGAAAAAAAAACAAGGGGAAATCAAATTAAAACACTATTAGAAAAGATTGATGATACAAACAAACAATATGAGGCTGCAAATAGGTTTGCCAAAGCTGTAATAGACCTCAACAGATATAATACACATTATTGCCAAGTTTCCTTTACTAAACAAGATAGACTTCCTCAGATAGTAAACTCTTGTGTAGTCTTAACGCCACAATATATTGAGATTCTTTAGATTATAGAACATTTAAAGAACAAGAAATCTTACGGCCTGGGCAGTATTACAGTAACAGAAGTAAAGAGGAACAAAGAACAGTTCTCTGTTCTCCTGGTTGAGCTTATAGTACGGATGTTAGAGTCGGGAAGCTATCCTACAAATTTACTTTCATTTAAGATAATTCCTATATATAAAAAGGGACCACCTGATGACCTTTGCAATTACAGACCAATAACAATACATTCAGTTATAAATAAGATAATAGAATATTATATATTTTCCCATATAAGCAAATACTTACATCAATATGGATTGTTAAACAACTGTCTATTCTCATATCAGAATGGTAAGAGCACACAAACATTATTAGAATTTTCAACTTACACTTAAACAACAATAACTTCATATTGATTTTATTTATAGATTTGACCAAAGCTTATGACTTAATTGATATCCCAATATTGCAACGGAAATTACTGAAATATGGTATTAGGAGAAGAATCAATCAACTTTTAGCAAGTTATTTAACCAAATGGAAAATAACAGTTGAAGTAGAAAATACAAGGGGAAAATCATACAATGTAAACAGAGGAGTAGCTCAGGGCACTCATGCTGGGCCAATCATGTTCAACATCTATATAAATGACATATTCGAAGTAATAAAGAACTAATTTATAAAAATTTATGCAGATGATATAATCTTATATACAATCGGAAACAATCTGACAAAAATGGCAAAAGACTTACAGCAGGATGCAATACATTTGCAAACTTGGTTGCATGATAATAAATTAGCACTCAGCTTTGATAAAACAAAATTTTTGGTAATAAGACCTCCTCATCAAACCTTGGGCATTCATCCCTCTATCAAATTACACAAACACGAATGCCTACATAATCAGAATTTCGAGAACTGCAAATGTCAAACTTGGAAGAAGTCAGAAATCACTGTTACCTTGAGTTATGGATTGACTACAGTCTGAGTTGAGCAAGACAAATAACAAATTTATACAAAAAAATGAGATTTTATGTGTACTATTTTTACTACATTAAGAATAAGTTAAATCTTAGAACAAAAGTTACATTATATTATGCATTAGTGGACACCCATCTCAATTACTTAGTAAATGTATGGGCACGAGCAAATTTAACTGAAATAAGAATAATAAACAACCTAATTAACAGGATTTTGAAACTTTTAATGGGGACAAACTCTTGGAATGACCTGAATAAGAGAAGGCGATTTTTGTTAAAATACAAAATAATGTATCCAGCTCAAAAACTAAAGCTAAATTTATTTCTGAAAAATCTTAACACTATTTATGAAGAGTGAAATCTGCGAAGGAATGTCACATAATTTAAGGAACCCAAAAGCAATTACTTTGCCTCACCCTATGGTACAAAACAGATTTGGAGAAAGGCACACAATGAATATAATAAACAACTTGCTGGCTAGTGTTGATTTCAGGCTCAGGAGAAGTTATCCCATCTCCAAATCAAAATTTCTAATACGAAAATTCTTGATACTCAATGATACAGTGGATTAAAATAGCTATACAGATAAATTAATGTCTCTGTTTACAGCGTGGATTGTACTATGAGTTGTGACTTAATTGTATTTTCTGTTAGAAAACAAATTTGTATACAAACTTGTTGTCAGAGGATTCACTTTTCTTAACAAGTTCATCTATTGTAAACTTATTCTCTTGTTAAATAAATTATATTGTATTGTATTATTATTATTAACAACTACAAAACAGCAATCAAACGTGCCTGAGGGTGCAGCTACAAAGCATTATTACACAGCTACAAAGCATTATTACACAGCTACAAAGAAAAAGCTTGGAGTATACATTTCCCAAAGTAAAGAGAGAAGTAAATGTACATAAGAAGACTAGTGAACTGAAATGTACAGATAAAATAAAACTAAATAAATAAAAGTAGGACTCATCCGTCCTATTTAAGTGAACAGGTAGGAGTAAGGCAGAGCACTGGTATTTCTTCACACACATTACACAATCAGAGTCCTAGAACTTGCAAGAAGAGTCCATTTTAAGTCAGGTAACGGATGAGGTTAGCAATTTCAGTTGCCTCTTGAAATGTTCGGGCGTGTCAAATATCTCCACATTTGCTTTGTTCATTGATCTTGCAGTCCTGTTGTAAAAGTTGTAGTATCCATAATTTGTTCTCGCATAGGATGGTTTCAGCAGTGAATGGTTTCTTAACGCTCTTGTCGGAGCGTTGAAATTTATTTGTGAGACGAGATGAGGGCAATTCAGGGTACCATTTAACAGCTGGTTAAGAAGGAGTAAGTAGGCTTTCTCTCTTCTTTCTTTTTTTCCAGCGTTTCGGGTCCAAAGAACACACACTACTCTTGGTAGGATTTCTCATTATATTCAAGGCCACTTTTAAAGCAAACGTACTGGATTGCTCTTTTTTGAATATTTTCAATTTCTAATTTTTGGTAAGCAACATGTGGGGACCAGACCTGTGAGGCAAATTCTAGGACTGGCCTAACATAGATTTTGTAAAGAAAGATGAAAAGTGCCAACTGATTGAAGTCTCGGTTAATTCTTTTCAGCAAACCTAGTTTTTTGCTAGCTTAGAGACATGGACATCAAAGGAAAATGATTCTTTAATAAAGATACCTAAATTTTTGGCTGTACTAACTTTTTTGATTGCCTTGTTGTTGATACAATAAGAAAAATTAAGTTTGTTTTTCTTGTGTGCATTAGCAAAGCTCATCAGCTCACACTTATTTTCATTGACTGCCATATAGGACATAGTTCTCCGCTGACTGGCCTGTTAAGCCGTTGGAGGGGTCATATGCTGTACTGATGTCATGTGACCACATTTTCGTGCGTCTTGTATCGACTTCTGTAATGTGACCTTTTTGGTAATTCTTAATACTACCCCTATAAATGTCCCTTATATCTGTTCGAAATTTTTCGCTGTCTCCTCACTTCATTGTTATTCTATGGTACACCACCATACCAAATTTTGTCCTCCTTCATTCATAGCAAGCTGCACGAGTTACACCCTTTTTCTACGTGTTCTGTTAATTTTGTCGAGCTGTGTATTAAACACAGCTTCGGTTTTTGATATGTATTAATGTGTGGCTACGTATATAGTATTCCCGACTCTGAAAAAACTTCTGAAAAACTCGAAAATATTTTAATATTTCCTGATTACACTTTGAAAAGTAAGAAATGAATTTTAAAACAATTTTCTAACTTTGAAATTAGATCTCGAAATCTTACAAATCCTTGTCTTTAAAATGAACTGTATGAGATATAAAAGTAATTCGAAATTTGTTATGTAAGACAGTGTAAAATACGTTCTGAAACATACGTCTTACCAACGACTGTAGACAAAAAAAAAAAAAAAAAAGAATAATAATTAATTAATTCTTCTTCTTGAATTAAAAAACACCACATGCAATATTTTTAAATGATGTGTATACAGTACTATGATTGTACAACAATTAAAGGAGAAGCATGAAACTCAGAAGATCTTGTCAATAAACCGTTTTACTGGCAAGATGAAGCTGCTTACCACAGCTTTTGAAGTCTCTGCGGTGAGTGTTACTCAGAAAATCAGAACACTGCTAACAAGGAATATTCAGCTATCTAGTTGACATATTAAAATACAGATTAATAACAAAAATATGACTACCTAAATATTCAAGGAATGGCTTTATTACAAAGGCTATTCGAGATACTGATCTGTTACCACTAACAACACCGCAGTTATGGAGTTTTGCCGGATGGTTAATGATTCTAGAATAAGCGTCAGAACAGCTACAGCCACCAGGCATTATGTGGTTGATTAGTCTTAGGAATGAAAAACCCTAGTTTCCTGGATTTAAAAAAAAGCATTTATTTCTTACCCGAAACAGAGTAACTTGGCGCTCTGTATAAAAGAATTAGGATTCTGAAAAACCAAGGTAGTTTTCCATCAACTCATCTAGTCTATGGTCAAACTCATTATTAGCCGTTCACGTTTCAGTAGCAGAAATCGGGCATCATGCTGAATTTCTCTAAATACAAAGATTTAAAAAAAAGGCGAAAATTCCTATTTCTCGTAAATTGATAAAAATGATACACTGTCTAACAAAACTTCTGTTTCGAAACCTGCTAAGTACATAAAGAGCAAATTCTTTGATTGTAAAAATCCCATTGAAATATGATTAAGCTAATTTGTTGAATTTTTCTGTGTGCCTCAGTAATAATGCTAATATAATATGGCACACTATTGGGTACACCTACCGAATAGCGAGTAGGACCACTTGCCCTCACAAGAACCTAGATTCGTCATGGAATGCACTCAACGAAATGTCGAAAGCATGCAGCGGGGATGCTTGTCTACGTTGGTGGAAAAATTCTCGGATAACCTGTAGCATCCTGTAATAACCATGTTGCTTACTCCATTGAAGTCAAGAAGCCCAATGGTCATCACAAAAATATACCCCACGAGATTACTCCACCACCACCACCACCACCAGACTGCCTGCATTTTTGACATTTGGCAAGATGAATCTTTGGACTCGCTGTATTCGCCAGGATCTGGTCCTCCAATTAGCGTGCAGCAAAAACCGGGATTCTACAACTTCGTTATAAATCCTCCAGCGTTGGCGTTCCTGAGCGCACTATAACCGTACCTTCTTTTTTTTTTTCTTTTTTTTTAAAGTAACATTAGTGGTAACCCTGTACGGTTCTCTATTGCAATACCTCATCCGTAAAAAGGTATGACAGTTGTGCGTTATGAAATGCCTATTTAGTTGCCACTATTGTCCTGGGTTGTTATTTGACTGTCTTGATAGCCTCCATTCCTGTTGGAATCAACGAGCTGTTTCCGACCACAGAATCCCGTTGACTGGATGTTACTTGATTATTTTACCAGTCTTGATACACCCGAGACACAGTCGTGCCTGCGTAATTTTCACTAAGTGATCACTAAATTATGACCACTTACCTAATACCGTGTTGGGCCACCATCAGAACGGATAACGGCTGCTGTTTGCCTAGGCATTAACTCTGCATAGGGAATTGCAGCCGTGCTGCCTGCAAGGTTTACCACAGTGTTGAAATAGATGACGATTGAGTGTCCATACCGCCTCACTTCCCATTTCAAAACATATCACAGTTGTTCAATTGGGTTGAAGTTAGACGAATTAAGAGGCCAACCAAGACGGATAATATCTTCACTGTGGTCCTCGAACCACTCTTGTAAAATGAGGGCCCAAGACACAGCGCATTATCATCTTAGAAGATCCCGTTTCTGTTCGGAAAAAAATTCGACATGAAAGGATGCATATGGTCTCCTCAGAGCTACCGGTAGAACTCACCAATGAAATATTAATCCATACACACCAGGGATCCTAGTTCTTCCCAGCAAAGCATGCCCCATATTAAGCAACCACAGCCACCTGCCCAGATAGTGGGCACCATACACGATGGGTTCATGGACTGGTGTTGCACCTGGTATTTGGATTCATCCAACCAGCACACTAGTTTTCAGTCCTGCAGTGTCCAATAAGCATGTTGTTGACATCACAGCATTCACTGTCGACGATCATTAGCGGCAAGGAGGGGAGTACCTCTTAGGTCGTTTGCTGTGGAGCCCAAACTTCTGAGTGTATCAAGTATCAACTAGACTTGATAGGCAATTAGCCGTATACTGTAACTGTAGCTTGATAGGCAATACCGTATACTGTAGCTGAAGCACTGAATATTACGTTTGTTGCCATGCGCTTGTTGGATGAATGAATGCACAATGTGGCGGATGCGCAGAAACGAAAGGGTCTCGGTTGGCGCATAAATTGTTTATTTATTTATTTTTTTTTGTTGTTATAAATAATAAATTATTACTATTTGCTAATGAGCCTAAAAGGTAGCGTATTCACTTATGAACAGCATTTTCTCGTAGAAAGTTACACTGAAAGGTCAGTGATATATTGAAGGAGCAGTGATTTATTAATAGCTGAGGACACGTTAGTTTATGTTAGAAAATGACTAGGCAGTGCAAAAACAATGCAGTCCAAGAAAATGGCGCACTTTGATATTTTAAAGGTGTCAGTAGTTACTAAACCGAGAGGTAGAGATAACATCCTTCTTCTTAGCGATGAGTAAGCACTTGAAAGTGCAAATTAACCCACTTTTAATGATTTGCAACGAATCTTTTGAGATTAGGTGAGATTCTTGTTGATCAAACATATGCTAAAGTATTCCGATTCACAATAAGGGAGTAATCCTGGGAACTTCACAGAACTGTGGATAAAATGAGACAGAAATTAATTATAAGTAAAACTCTGAATATGCTCACAGAAGAACATTTATTAAGCAACACAACACAAGTTGGTTAAAAGAAGATCGATTTTAACGAACTTGCCGCAATTCTATAAGATCACGAGAGACTTAGCACATTGTAATGGTTTTGATGTAATTTATTTACATTTCCGGGAAAACGTTTGGTGCCATTCCCAAATCAGAAATTTTGATTAAAATAAATCATTTGAACATAGTAACTTTTTAAAAAATCATTAAGAAATTAGTTTCAAGTTTCAAAATTAGTTTCACGTTTCAAGAAGTGTTTCTTGGATGACGAGTGCATACTAGATACGCGTGCGCGAGTTGTGGCATGTGGTGTTCGTTTACGCTCCTGATATTAATTCAGTTTTAGATTAGTTATACTTGACGTTATGAAATGATTCGCCTACTAATGAATTCCTCTTCCTCTGCTCAAGCTTGATGTGGTATCATCTTCGTGATATAATAAACAGGTATTTCTGATTTTTTAAATTATTCTGCTCACGTTTGAAATTCTTCATTACGATGTATGCACAGCGCTTTAGCCCTCAAGAATTTAGCAAACGCCCCACTACCCTTAAGGCTTAAGTGGACAATGAGTCAACCTTGACCAAGTTAGAAAGCATCGCCACTACTGAGTTCCCTAGGGAAATCCTCCCTCTCTTCTGTCTTTTGTGCTTAGCACACCTGTCACAACCATTTATGTTTTCTTGTGTTTTCTCAGTGATCTCTTTGGAAACGCGAATATAAAAGCTGCAAGCTTTATAGTGCCAGAGCAAACAAACTACTCGGAATTAAAACTAACTAATAAAACTGAACATTGTTCACTACTTCCAAGCAATTTAAAGACCCTAAATCAGGCATGTCACAGAAACAGAGTAACTTGCAACAATTCGTCTGCCTAGCCTGCCGCGACGGGAAGGAACCAACCATTCGATGTCATGTATGCAAATTAAACTTTTGTGCCCACTCAGTTAAAACAGACATCGCACATCTTTCTAAACTACGTCGGAGAAGGTTCGCATGTGATAAATGCCTTAGAGAAGACGCTGAAGTATCGGAACTTCCTCTATCCCAGACTGCAACTAGCCGTATCGACCAGATGTTAACTGATCTCATTCAACATTCAAATACTGGTTTGCCTGAACTTATGACCATCGCATGCGACGAAACAGTGGTCAACGGAACACTACCTGACGGGACTGCCAACCACGGTGTATGCAGCGCTAATCAGTCCAAGTCTCCACCGGAAACTAATGATCAAAATTGTGCCTCGGTCGTTAATGTGTCCTCCACCTCAAACCAGACGCTAGTCACAACAGGTACTTTTCAACGTGAAGATGAATCTCCAAGAATTAACGCCGAAGCTACAGTGTCGACCCCTCCTCTACAGTCAGACAGCGTAGACTTCTTGGTCCTCCTAATTCACCAGTTGAGATCCCAAATTGAGGATCTGAAGGATGAAGTTTACTCGCTGAGGAACCAAAATAAACATATCACACATATGCTCTCTGACCTCTGCTCTTTGGTGAGCGAAAATGGAAAGCTGACATCTCAGCCACCAATAATAAATAAACGGACAAAATCTACACAAACTGTCAAACCTCCTAGCCTTATAAAGCCTGGCTCCCATGCTCAAATTCACTCGAGACAATCAGGAGATAGATCTCAAGACACTCCGACTGAGCACATTAACAGGGCCCAATCACGCCCTCAGCAGAAGGCTAGTGACCAACCACAGCTGCAATCTTATGAAGAAGTACCCCAACCAGAGAAACCACCAGAAAATAGTAAACACTCCCTACAAGCCCCAGAACTAAACAGTAATTCAATAAACGCCCATCAAGCTCTGCCCACGTCATATGCTGGTATGCTTACCAACAGCCCTTCTAGCGATACTTACGTCCCATCTGGAGATAAACAAAGTTCCCTCATTACCACAGCCAACCCTGCCTCAAATTCCTCTGGATGCCTTTCTGATATCAATATTGATTGCCTTTCCCATCACGCTAATATTCATAACCAGATCTCCCTGCCCCGCCTAGTAACAGCTTCTAAATCTCGTCTGACACTGGCCGAGAAATATAACATCTCGGTAGTTTCCACCAAAGCCAAGATTTTTGCATCCAGATTTGGACCTAGAACATCTCCTGAATCTATAATGAGAATGTTTAACGAGGAACATAACCTCTCAGTTCAGGTTAAACGGCTTAAAAGTCGGCAAACACGCTATGCCTCTTTCCTTATAATGTGCTCTCCTGCTGTCTATAAAAAAGTTATAGATCCAGCCTCCTGGCCCCAAGGTATATATATCAGACCATTTTCTGAGAAAAGGAGCCCCCATCAACAACCTCAACTAATTCACCCTCCTCGATAGCAATCAACGCTGAAAGGGAACAAGCATGAATGCCCCACATTCCGGGCAATTTCTCAAAATGTGCGCAGCATTATTCAAAATTATACAAGTGGTGACAAACAGCGGCATCAAAAAATTGGTACCATCAGCCTTCAACCACCAATAAAAAGCAGTTCGGGAATGCTCATCCCAACGTGGGTCACGAATCGACAAACTAGAAAGCCTGCCTTGAATAAAAATATTAGAGACACATGCCTTAAAAAGATCCAAAAAACTTGCATAATCAGAATCTTGTACCAGAATGTTAGAAGCCTCCGCAACAAACTGGATATCATTGATCAAATCTTGCTCGCTAGTGATATCGATATTCTCTGTGTTACAGAAACCTGGCTTGATAAAGACCAAGAATTTTTCACATCTTGTACTCCAGCTGGGTATAAATCAGCGTTTACTTCCAGAGTTGACCAAAGAGGAGGCGGCGTTGCCATTTTCTTTAAGAGCTCACAGGCCTCACTAGTTCATCAAGTATCTAGCAAAACAACGGCATATGAAGCTCTCGCTGTTACTCTCAGCTACAATAGCGTTCTTATAGATGTAATTGCCATATATATACCCCCAGCACCTTCATATGACGCCATCCATGAAATATCAAACTGGATCATTAACCAGCTTCATCCTTCAGCTTTGCACTTTGTCTGTGGAGACTTTAATCTTCCTCCCCAACTAGCTAACCTTCAGCAAATGCTCCTGTCAAACCTATCTTGTACTGGGTTACAAATGATTAATGACCTCCCGACCAGAGGTAACAATCAACTAGATCTCATCCTTGCTTCTTTTCCTTGCACACCTGATTACATGCCAGAGACTTATTTTAATTCGGACCACAAGCCAATTATTGTTATTTTACAGATACCTGCTCCAAACTTCAATGTTGTGAATTCAATTAACACCAGAGTAATAGTTAGTCCCAGATTTTTGAGCATTGCTAAATGTGTTGAGGCTGCCTCTGCCATCCCGTGGTCAGTCCTTGAAAACTGTGATCTTGAAATTGCAGTAAATCTGCTTACTAATTGGCTTAAGACGATTGCGACATTTGCAGCATCAAAGAGAATTTCTATTATGCCTCGGTCCAGAGCATGGTGGACTCCCCATCTTAATATGAGCTTCAAATTAAAACAGCAACTCCACAAAATGTGGAAGCAGTCGCAAAGTGTTCAAGACAGGATAGCCTACTCTAGATCCCGTGCAACATTCAACAGGCTGAAATCTCAAGCAATTAAGAATTATATGGACACCACCCTTCGTAGAGGAAAAACCCCCTACTTTGAACGGCCTTCTGATTTCCCACAAAAACTTGAACCTAACCAGTGGCTAGACTTTATATCCAGATTTGCCTCGAACTCGGAACAATGTCCTCATCTTGAGACACCAACAACTGAAATCCCCCCCGACACGCTTTCTGCAGTATCAATTTCCAGGGAACAGCTTATTTCTGCCATAAATTCTACACCGGCTTCTGCTAAGGCAGGTGCAGATGAAATACCCCAATTCATTATTAAATGTCTTAGCTCATACATTTTGGGTCCCCTTCAAACTATTTTTAATGCTATTTTGTCAAGTAATTTCTTTCCCCAGCAATGGAACATCTACCTTGTGAACATCTACCTATATGAACATCTACCTATACCAAAAATTCAATCACCTACTCTTCTTAAGCACTACCGGCCAATCTCCAATGCCTCAAGTCTTCTAAAACTCCTAGAGAAGATACTTCTCCCCATTTTAACTAAACAACTTCTTCCACATCAGCCTCATCAAATCCACTACTCTCTTCCTCATAGATCCACTGTGACTAATCTCTTAGCCACCACCAGCTCTATCCTCTCTGCGTTTGAATCTCATGCAGAGCTTGCAGTCACTTATGTAGACCTCGAAGCAGCATTTGACTCAATAAATGTTCCTGCAATGCTGAAGCTACTTTCAGACCATTATCAAATCAAGGGAGACACCCTACAGTTCCTCACCTCACTCCTTCAAAATAGAATAATCCGGCTTGCTGTCCACGGCCAAACATACGAGCGATGTGTCTCTTCAGGCGTGCCACAGGGTGGTGTCTTATCCGGCCTCTTATTTACAGCGCTCATCTCGCCGCTTGTTGAGTCCAGGCATGATACTCTATGCTATGCTGATGATATGAAGCTCCTCACACTGATTTCTCCACATGATGATCTTCTTGTGATAACAGCATCAATTAACAATATACTTCTGGAATTTGCAAACTACCTCAACCAGTTTGGACTAAAAATAAATCCAGAAAAGTCTGAATTTATGATATTCTCGTTAAAGAAAACGCCTTCCTATATTCAGCCAATACTATGCAATTCCCCTATTCCCGTCGTCAAGAAACATACTGATTTGGGGGTTGTTTTTGATCCTAAGCTCTGCTTTGGTAACCACATGGAAAAGCTGCTCACCCAGGCAGCTCGACTCCGATGGATGGCCAAACAGCATTTGCATTACATTAATGAAGTAACGATCACCAGAAGATATATAAAAAGCACGGTATACTCTCCGCTTCTATATGCTGCAGAAGTATGGGCATCTGCCGCCCCTAGCACAATTCGACCACTCTTTTCTACTGAGTTTTGGCTCTTAAAATGGGTCATAAACAAACATAAACTTCCTCCACAGTTAAGGACAACTGAAATGGCCAGTTTGATAAAAATTCACAGGCTTCCCACGCTGATTAAGGTGAAATGCCTTACCACAACTGTAAAAATGATTACTGGAAAGATCTCGGCACCATCATTCTGGGACCTGTGCTCTTGGAGAGTCCCTCAGCCTTCCCTCAGAGCGACTCCAGCTCTATGCCCACATCTCAGCCGTCTCCACCTATCCGATAGGTTTCTGCCATATCAGCTACTTCCATGTGCCCAGTCTTTGGATGCTGACCTTAATAAGTTTTCTAGTGATAAGGAGTATAGACGCCGCATCCTTAAATTGTACTTCCCCGTCCCTGATTCTGCTCCTTGAAGCTCGCCTTAACGCCGCAATCCAGAAATGCGACATGAAGATGGCTTACCAACGAGCCTTGTAATTTTCCACCTGTATATTATTTGTTCATTGTGATGTTTATAATTGTGTTATACTTTGAGTGTTGAGCTCCATTTACTTTTGATTCGTTCATATATGTATTTTATATTTAATTTATTAATTTCCTTTCTTACATATTGTAATATCACTGTTAACCCCTGGCCTTGTGGCCGTGAAGGGCTTATTGCAATGTATCCATTGTATTACCATTATTATTATTATTGCAATAAAGATTTCTATCTACTTGACAGTTTCAGGGAATTTCAATCAACATTGTTTAGTATAATTGCTAGTGATAACGTGTTTTGGAAATGAAAATAGTTAAGTGTAATAATTAAGTAAATAGTTAAGTTATAATAGTTATTTAAGTAAACAGTTATAAATTATGCAATCTTAACAAAATCATCAAATTGATAGAGGAGCTAAGTACCAGAGGATTCCATTTAATGGAAATTTATACCGTATTTGTCAAGATACTCTCTGCATCGCCTAATTTCGTACCTCCCCATCTTGAGAAGAAAATTCAGAAAAAATTTATCCTTTTGAAGTAACTTCGCTCTTAATTAAACACCTGTACATAGAGTAAGACTCAATAATCTGAACGAATACAGGATCACAATTATATAATATGATGATATGCAAATATTTTCGAGTCGTAGTTCATAAAAAAAAAAATATATATATATTTTTTATTATATATATTAATTTATATTTTATTAGCACGAGCTTCGAAAGGTGGTGGGGAAACAGGCGGACCCGGACGTCATAAGGGGGTAGTCGGATCTGCAGAGGAGAGAGAGAGAAACGGGAAACTCAGTGAGGCTGTTTGTCCTGGGGGGCCTATGCTGACTGCTGACACAAAAGAAAAAGCAAATTTAGAAAATGCAAATCAAAACTGAATATAAAGAGTTCAAATGAAATAGAATTTTTGTAATACGAGTTTTAAATTTTAATGTGTTAAACGTTAACAATTTTGAAGGTATAAAGCGGAAAATTTCTCTTCAGTTTCTGTTGAATTCCTATCGCATTGCCGTTTCATAATATCGTTCTTCGTTTCTTTCAGAGCGAAAAAATATTATTTTATGAATTCCTAATCAGAATTAGCAAATTTAACAAAAAGAATCGAGGCAACTAACTTTTGGCTGACTTTGTGTAATTTAACGCTTCTTCTTCACTTTCTGATTCACCTGCAGGTCTCTCTATATGAACTAGGTGGCGAAACTACCATAGCGTCAGATCCGCCATAGAGAAGGGCGAATATTCGAGGGAAACGACAACCACTATTGCATGGATTTTTAATGAGCACAGGGGGTTTCTTTAACAATTCGGGCTATCTGGGGGGGGGGAGAATCTGTAGTATCACTACTGCGTGAACTGCTCTTGCTCTTTCTTCGCCATATGATATGCAACCTTCATCTAGCCATCTTCTTACATCCGCTAAATTAACATCCTTTTGGCTACTGTTGTTGTGCTGCACATTTTGACACTCTTTCATCTTTGATTCCAACTAAATCAATAAGAGTATCATCATAGTTTAATAGCTTTTATCACGCACTTGCAATTATATTCTGCTTTACTTCATTCAGTTTGCACAGTTATAAATATAATAATAACAGTAATGTAAATAGAATAATAATAATAATTTGATATTATAATTTTTAGTATTGTACAGCTCGTTTTCTTATCTTGTGTTTTCACAATCAGAATCGTCAACCCCCCCCCCCCAATTTTCACTTGTTTCCTTCACAACAAACATTTGCAGTTGATTAAATAAATTCTCTGAACCGCCACCTGCGGATCAAGAAATTTGTGTCCTGTGGCATTACGTTGTAAGAAAAGGCAATTGTCTCTTGATAAGATTTCGACGAAACATGTGCAAGTACATAATGTAATAATAAAAATTAATATTTTGTTTATATTCCCAGAGAGCCAGAAGAGTTCATAAGACATGGAAAATGCAATAACAGCGCCGTACAGAGCAGTCGCGGAGCCTTAAACCATGGTCAACTGAGACGCTTGTATAAATGTACCCACCGTTCGCCTATGTGCGGCCTGTAATTCCTTGAAACTTTAAAGCCTTGTTTTTCACTTGCATTTAATTTTTTCATGAGTTTACTTCTTTTACAAAGTGATAGGAAACCAATCTGAAAAAAGTTTGGAACTGTACATTAAATTCTCTTTAAGGAAAAATTTCGGTTATGCATGAATAACATACATAAAAAAAAATAAATAAATAAGGCAGTCCGAATTATAAGAGGGTCTGAATTAATGAGGCTTTACTACATTATTCAGGAGTCCCTCTTGGGAGCACAGTTAGTATAATCACTGTTCTCTCCATAGCGGGTCGAAAAGACCTGAGTTCGAGTCCCATCAATGACGCGAGGAATTTTTATGGGTCTCTTTTACTATGTGGCTGAGCTAGTTGTCCACAGGAGAGGCAGCGTGGTTTTTATCTCCCAGAAACTCGGGTTTTCTTCTAGCACATAGCAAATCGACCACAGAACCACGCAATTTACAGATATATTAGATGCGGTTCTTCACTCAATATGGCCTAAGTTGCTGATGGCCCGAAAACCCTATAATAACAACAACTATTCAGGATAATGCAGTTTGTGGCTGGTTCCATTATGCCATCATTAATGTTATATTTGGCCATTTGGTGCTGGCATTGCCAGTTGCTTTAAAAGAATATGAAATGGGTTTAACTATTTTGAGTTAGCCCATAACAGGTCAAACCATGTAGTGCCAGTGAATCTTTTCTGTATATCATATATACATATTCTGAGGCCGATATGTCTGCTGGATAAGAAAAGTCTCGAGGAGTATTGTTGTTGTTATTGGATTTTAAAAGCATCGGTAACTAAGGCCATGTTGCTCCGTATATATATTGTCTGTAAATTGTGTGTTCTGAGGTCGATTTTCTCTTTGCTGGACGAAAAACCAGAGTTTACGGGAAAAAAAGCCATACTTCCTCGCCTGAGACCGACTGACTCAGCCACGTTGTGAGAAAGACCCATAAAAATTGATCCCGTCATCGACGGGATTCGAACTCAGATCTTTGCCACCCGGTGTGGGGAGGACAGCGATCCTACCAACTGTGTTACCCACGAGAGCCCTCTAAGAATAATTCCTGGGAAAAACTCCCCGAGAAGTAGTCATTCTCAGGCGCGGCCTCTGAGAATGACTAATCCATTCCAATTGCAAAGATCTCACACGTTTCTTGCGTCGTGGGCGGGATTCCAACTAGTCTTCTTTTCAAACTGAATCATTGAAAACTATGGAAAACTGTTGTAATAATATATTTTTCTGTCCCATACAAAAATTTGCGTTCATTTTTTCCTCCAATGTTTAGAACACAAATGTTGTAAAATAAGAGGGAAAATATTCGAATGAACGTGTGTGTTTTTAGTTTCCGGGAAAATAATCAGAAAGTTTTGGTTTTTTTTTTTTTTTTCTCTTATAAAGCTTGTTTCCAAGCCAACTGGCAGTAGCTCGAAATACTGGTTTCATAAAATTAAAGGTTATAAATCAAACAGAAATTTTCTGTTCGATTTATAGAGGCAACGTGACTATAGACCATAATTTTTATCAATCGGTGAACACATGGCCTGCCTACTACAATTATCATAGGAACTGGAGTATAGTACTAGATTAAAGGCTTTTTGAATCAAGGCTGTAATTAGCTAATCTCGAGAGGAGAAAGTAAAGCGTTCTTCGTGAGTTATTCCTGTTTGAGCTCTCATATCGACCCGTGAACACACATTTGTACTGACGTAATACACAACACAGACCCTATGGACTGGCGTACCACATGGCTGGCCACACTATATGAAATGACACACCGTGACTAGAGTAGACAAAAACAATAACTACTCGTATAAATACGCTTCACAACCATGTAGCAGAATAAACAATCAAACTGCCAATTTCTGATATATATAAGATCAAAGCATAAAATTAAATAACTAAAACATGATTTATCTTAATATTATCCTGATTTAACTGCAAAATGAACTGAAATTCCCTAAAAAAATGCAAAGATATATTTTCACCGAAATGGCTTCTTATGGATGGGCAGGCTTATAATTGGTTTGTGAATATAAAGTCACTCGTTTCCGCGTGTTGGCTGAAAGGAGTGACGTCAAAATAAAATAAATAAATAAAGGAGAAAAGTGACGTCAAAATAAAGTAAATAATATCCATTTGTCTGCGCCAGCCACATAGTGACAATGCTGAGCTCAGATGCCCCACGTTTTCAAACTGCGAAATCAAGGTTCACATGTTTTGATCAATATGTACAACATCCACGATAGAGCCATAAGGTTGTATCGAGATTATTGTGCTAAAACTTATGAAATAAAATAAATTAATATCGATTATTAGTGCTGCGTACTGAATAGCATGGTAATATTTCAATTTCAACTTAAAAGAACGATGAAGTTTCCCAGTGACATCTGTAGATTTATAAAATAGTAAATTGTGCATATTAAGATGCTCGCTGTATGGTAGGGCAGCACCGTACACTGCACTACCATTAATATCCGGACACCCCTCCATAGATGGGGAAACAAGTCCTATGCATGCAACACGTCACAGAACTCGCTATAAATATGCACACCGGGCTTCGAACAGACAATGGCAAAAGTAGGCAACAAGATGACACGTTCAACAGAAATTACCTGAACAGTTCAACAGAATTGATCACCTCAACAAATGCTAGACGTCGATTAACGTGGTGTAAGGAGCGCGGATCCTGGACTGTAGAGCAGTGGAAAACAGTCCTTTGGACAGACGAGTCGAGGTTCGCATTCTACCAGTCTGATGGCCGTTCCTGGGTGTGGCAAATGCCAGGGGAACAGTTCCTTCCTGATTGTATCCTCGCAACAATGAAGCTTGGTGGAGGCAGTGTCATGATATGGGGCTGCTTTTTATGTTTGGCTTGGGGTCATTATTCGTTATCGACAAAACCATGAATGTTGTGCAATACCAGGACATCTTGGACAATTATTCACTTCCAACAGTATGGCAATACTTCGGGGAAGGCCCATACTTGTATCAGCAAGACAACGTGCCATGCCATACTGCTCGAGTCGTAACAAAATGGTTTGAGGACGTGGGTGTGGAACAGTTGGACTGGCCAGCCCAGAGTCCTAATCTGAACCCTATCGAGCATCTTTGGGACGTATTGGATCGTCGGGTACGTGCACGTCGAGATCGCCCAAAGAACAAGGCCGAACTGGTGGCTGCGTTAAAGGCCGAGTGGAGGAACATATCACCTGACATTTATAAAAAGCTGGTTGAGAGTATGCCACGAAAATTGAAAGCCGTCATAAAAGCAAAAGGTTTCGGCATAAAATATTAAATGACACAATAAAAGCTTTTTTTTTCTCTCTCTACAGCAGGTGTCCGGATATTAATGGTAGGGCAGTGTAGCACATAAGTGACTGATTTCTTGACAAAGTTCATCGATACGAATGCCAAGCTCTCTAGTGATTTTACATGCAAGTAAATAGCCATTAACTTATTTAAATGTGGCTAACGATACTAATCGTCGAATTCCTTGGGTTCAATAAATTATCATCTGTGATAAGATCGACATTGATGAATTCTAATGGTTCCAAAGAAAGGGTTTCTTTGGTGTTAAACTAATTTATTCGTAAGTGTCCGGGCATGTACAGCTGCCGTAATGCAATAGTTATGCTAAGAATAAACATAAAATGCTTACTTGGTTGTTCAGATTACCCAGACATCTAAAATGTCAGATGAGCATTTCAACTGGTCAGGATCTGCAGCCAATTCTTTCTACAAAATTACTGCGGAATTAGCACTCGTTGGCTTCTTCACAAGACAGAAGGAACGTATGTCTTCCGCAGCATATTAACAGTTTGCCGACTTTTTACTGGCTTACACCCTGTTGTTGTTGCCCTAAACATATTCAGCGCACCAGTAAAAACAGTGAAAAGTAGAAGAGTAATAGTCCCCAGTGACTGTATACACAGATTCTGCGCTGTTACCAATCCAATAGTTACTACTATTCTTCTCCTCTTTCTACTTTCCCATCCCCACATATGATAAAGATTCTGCGCAACGACGAAACGCCCGTGAACAGATCTGTCTAGCAGTGTGTTTCCATTATGACAGTTCCAAACCGTTAGTGTAATGCAAAGCAAACTAGTGTCACTTTAAGGAATTCGAAACAAAGTGATATTTTTGGTGAAACCAATTCCAGCTAGAGTACTTGAAAGCAGCAAGTAGCAGAATCTTTCTTAAACAATTATCTACAATAATGAATGGATAATTTGTGCCTTTTATGTTGAGTTTCAGAATTTAAAGAATTTAAAGTATATAATAAATAAATAAACATATAAATTTTATTTGTTTGTTTGTTTATTTACTTGTATTTATTAATAAATAAATAAATTCCTTTCCAAAAGTATTGGGACATTGCTCCTGGTGTAGCGAAAAAAGAAGTATGCAAAGCAAGATTGCTTCAGAACGTACAGGCAATAACGAAAATATCAGGAATGAGCCAGAGTAATAGGATTGTGGTGTTTCAAAGAACCTTATTCGTTAGATGCCATAGCAGTAATTTGTACGGTTTGACAATACGCTTGAACCGTAGTTAAAAGGTGGAAGGACAAGGGAGGGGTGGGTATGCGCAGATAGGCCAAAAAAAACTGACGGATGGGAATCACCAATCAGTGAAGAAGGTGGTAAAAGGGAACAGTGCGCCCTTCCCCTTGAAAAACGTTATGTTAGACCTGCGGATGTCTATGGCTGCTCTTATAGATTTGTGAATTGTTTCGTAGCATGAATTTGCCATACATCCGCTGATCAAAAGATGTTCTTTTCTGTACGAAAGCTGGTCATCGTTTTTTGTAGTGTTCAGCCATCGTTCTCGAACCATGGAACAGCGGAAACATGACAATTAGTCACGTAATACATACTTCAGATGGGACGATCGATTGTGAGTGTGGATAATACCTAGGGAACATCATATATCGTAGTGTATTGTACCCACAATGAAGTTCAGAGGAGGTGGAGTCATGGTGCTGGGCTACTTCTTTTACCGTTATCTGTTATGCCAGAAAACCATAGATGCCAAGTCGTACACAGACATATTAGACAATACACAATTCCATAGTGATTACACTGGAAATATCATTCCATAACGTGTCGTCTCACATAGTGAGCAGGGTGAAAACTTGGTTTGAGAAAAGTGACGTCAAAATAAAGTAAATAAATAAAAGACAAGTACAGACAAGCTGTTCTTGCTACCTGGGAGTCTAAAACGCTGATGGAACTGATATTCGGGTGACACTCAAGTTAAAGTGGACCCAATTTCGGCGAAGTCCGGACGGTCTATGACAGCCAAATCCTCTGCTTGCACCTTCACGATGGTGGGACTGTTAGTAATCCTGGGTATAACCTTCATGCACAAGTACATGGTGGGTGACAACCCAGGTGTGAACCAACGTAAGCAGGGGTCGAGGTGTGGCGCCCACACCACATGGAGGAATGCCGCCCCTCTATGTTACCAGGCAGTACTAGGTGGTAGATGACTCTCATCAACCGGTGAAATACCACCACTTTGCTTATTGGAGGCTTGAAGTGGTGGAACCCATGTTTAGTCTCTAGAGCTAAGTTCCGGCCAACCCTTCCCTATCTCTTCCATCATGCAGTATGATTGATCATTTTTGAGGTTATGATGAATGTCGTGGCGAGATCCAATATTCCTTACATTTCGAGGGTACAGCTCTAAAACGGTGTTCGCAGGGCGGCCGCTAGTTAGTACACCGGACTGAACCTATTGGTAACTCTCTAGGAAGCTTCCGGATCAGCTAGTGTATAATCTTGCTACCTCTACTCTGCCAGATAGTGACTGGAGGGAGTCCGAGTAGTGTGTATGCGGGGAGCATTGTCGAGGCCACGTTATGTCAAGGATCTGGGTATATTCTTACCACATGTACGCCATATCCAAAAATTTCATTACTTCATACAGCATGTCCCACCCACTTTTTCTTACTATTGAATACACCATGAATTGTCAAAATAATAGAGCAAGCTTATCTGCGAAAAGATCTAAACCTCCCAAGGACTTCCTAATTCATTTCACAAATATACGTGGTCTCAATTCTAATCTCAACGATGTCCATTTCCACTTGCAGTCTTCCAAACCCCATGTACTTTTTCTGACTGAATCTCAGTTATCAGTTGATTCAACTACTGCTCATCTCAGATGTCCAAATTATTTGCTGTATGATTCCTTTCGCCTCAAAGGAGGTACTTGTGCATATGTCCGTTCTGATATTCCCTGTCAGAGACTTGGCAATTTGGAATCTCCTCTCTTTGATCTTCTCTGGCTTAAAATCTCTCTACCTCATTGTGTCTCTACCGTTCTCCCAACTCCACTAATCACTTGGAGCTCTTTGACTTCCTCTCTTTGCAACTTGACTTTCTCCAGTCCAACTTTCCTAACAGTGAGGTAATTTTCCTTGGTGATTTTAACGTTCACAACTCCAGCTGGCTTCAGTTTTCTAGTCACACCGACCCAGCAGGTCGAGATGCTGAGGCTTTTGCAATTACTAATGACCTAGCACAGATTGTTCATTTACCTACAAGAATACCGGACAATCCTAATCATACAGCCAATACGCTTGATCTTTTTCTCACAAACAACCCTTCTAAGTACAAGGTTGAAGTGAAAGGTCCTTTAGGCACTTCAGATCACAACTTGGTGATTGCCTCTTCTCCAATGGAACCTTTATCTCATGGCTATTCCCAACCTCGTATTGTTTGGCATTACAAGAATGCAAAATGGGATGACCTGCGAGACTTCTTTTCTTCTTTTCCTTGGTCTGATTACTGTTTCAAAACTTCTGATGTCAACGTTTGCTCAGATCGTGTCAGTGAAATTATTCTTGCAGGAATGGAATCCTTTATCCCACACTCCACTTTAAAATCTCGTCCTTTATCTAAACCTTGGTTTTCCAATAAATGTGCTAAGGCTGTCCAAGAGAAGAACGTTGCATATCGTAATTGGCTTGTTTCTAATTCTTCAGTTTCATTTTCTGCCTACACCAAAGCTCGTAACAATTGTAAAGCAGTTATTAATCAGTCCAAACTAGAGTTTGAACAGGCTAAGAGTAGAAAACTTGCTTCTTGCCCTAATGGTAGCCGAGCATTCTGGTCTCTTGCCAAAGCTATTGGCCGCAACTTTTGCCCATCTCTGCTCCCACCTCTGTCCAAACCAGACGGTTCTGTTGTCACTTCAGCCAAGGATAAAGCTGACCTGCTAGCATCCCATTTTTCTTTGAGCTCATGTATTAATGATCTTGGTAAAACACCTCCCACCATTCCTAACACGCTCCATTCAATGCCTCCTGTGGTCTTCCGTCAAAAGGATATCAGAAGGATTTTGATGAATCTTGATGCTAAGAAAGCTCCAGGTCCTGATGGTATTTCTCCACTTGTTCTCAAAACCTGTGCTCCTGAACTTACTCCTATTCTTTGCCGCCTTTTTTCACTTTCTTATTCCAAAGGTGTTTTTCCTTCTGCTTGGAAATTTGCTCATATCCAGCCAGTTCCTAAAAAGGGTGACAAATCCCTCCCATCCAATTATCGTCCCATTGCAATTACTTCTACTCTTTCTAAAGAAAGAGTAGAAGAAATGGAGAAATCAATTAACCGCCAACTCTTAAACTACCTAGAAACCTTCCGTCTGATCAACGATCGCCAGTATGGATTCCGTCAGTGTCGATCCACTGGTGATATTCCGGCTTATGTTACCCATTTATGGACTAATTCAATGGAAAGGTTCGGTGAAACACAAGTAGTTGCTCTTGACATCTCAAAGGCTTTTGATCGTGTTTGGCATAAAGGTCTTCTAAACAAGCTTCCATCTTATGGTTTGCCAACTGTTTTTAGTAATTGGTTATCCAGTTTTCTCTCTGATCGCTCACTGAGGGTGATGGTAGATGGCTTTCTGTCTTCTAACTTCTCCACTAATGCCGGTGTCCCCCAAGGTTCAGTTCTTTCCCCCACTCTTTTCCTCTTGTATATCAATGACCTTCTTCCATTGACTGGAAATCCTATCCATAGTTTTGCCGATGATAGCACATTGCATTCAACTTTCCATTTTGAGAAACCTTGTCCAGCTCAATCAGCTTCAAGTTCTCGAAAATCTGCTGCCAATTCCTTAAATGCCGATCTTCAGGTAATTCTCCAGTGGGGCAAAGACAACTTACTTGATTTCAACCCTTCTAAAACTCAATCTTGTCTTATATCTCGCAAAAAGGATTCTTCTGCTCCTATGCTTATCTTTAGTGACATTCCGATTTCTAGGCAAAATGATATATCTCTTTTGGGGATTACCCTGTCTTCTAATCTCTCTTGGCACAAGCACATTACAAATATTGCTTCCTCTGCATCTAAAAAACTTGGTTTTCTCTTTCGCTCTCGGCGTTACTTTTCTCCCAAACAGCTGCTCACTCTGTATAAATCGCAAATCCGCCCTGCCATGGAATATTGTTCCCACATCTGGGGTGGTGCCCCCAAAACCTCTCTCAGGCTTCTTGATTCCATTCAGAAGAGGGCAGTTAGGTTAATTAATGATTCATCTCTAACAGAGTCTCTCCACTCGCTGTCTCATAGACGCACTGTTTCTGCTGCATGCCTCTTCTACAGATACTTCCATGGGCACTGTTCTTCTGAATTGGCTTCTATAATTCCCGCTCTCTCTTTCAAAACAGTCCGAACACGTGCCGCCACCAGCCAACATCCATTTACTGTCCAACTTCAAACCCACAGAACCAACTTTTCATCTTCCTCATTTATTCATTCAACTGCCGTTTTCTGGAACAACCTTCCTTCATACATATTTCCTGAAAATTACAATCTACAGAAGTTCAAGTCCAATATCAACAAATATCTTCTTTCGTCTTCTCAACCTCCAACCCAAGCACGGTACTAAGTACTATAGGTTATAATACCTCTCGTGTTTGGGGTTCTCATAAAAAAAAAAAAAAAAAAAAATTACACAATCACATTAATGGAAATATAAAAGTCTTTAAATAACATAATCATCGTCCATATTCTCGCTTGAACTGGTATTAGTGCAAGGTCATGGCTTTGCATGATCATAGCGCTGACCACGCAAATCCAGATGGCCTGTCACAGGTAGTAATCCACGGCGACCAATAGAGGCATACCCAACCTGCCAAGCAGGCAAGACGCATTTGTCTTCATCATCTGTAAGGATCAAAGAAATCCCATTTGTCCATGATCTCCTGATATGATACATATATTATTATATTAGGGTTGCCCGTAATTGATTACATAAACCCGTAATTGTGTCTGTAAATTGCGCGTGTTCTCTGGTCGATTTTCCTGTTTTGCTGGACGAAAAAAACCCCAGTTTCTGGGGATGAAAACCTTGCTATCTACGCCTGAGACTGACTAACTCAGCCACGGAGTGAAAACAGCCATTAAAGTTCCTCGCATCATCGATGGGATTCGAACTCAGGCCTTTTCCACCCGGTGTGGGGAGGAAGGTGACGATACCACCGCGCAGTCCTGATATGGTACAGCTTGAGACAAGTACTAAAAGCAGAACCCCCGTCTCAGGACGTGGCTTCTGCCTTTAGTAAAGATTATTCACGATTCAAGGTATGGAGACCTCCCAGGACAACGTAAACCAAAACATTAGAAGAACCTACGGCAACTAGATATCGAGAGGCTTCCTTTCTGATGTGGAATCAAGCTACTTCCGCCTGTGGGGGGAAACAGCTTGATTTTAATACTGATTAAAAATATACTTCAGTATGATTTTAATACTGATTAAAAATATACTTCAGTATGATTTTAATACTGATTAAAAATACAAAAATACGTACACTTTTGTATATTTTTAATACTGATTAATATATACTGAATATCAAAACCATGTAAGTTTTGTACGAAAGGAACCAAGTTTCTGATTTTTTTTTTTTTTTTCGATCCATGTACTCGTACTTTTTAAGCTATGAGGTGTATCAAGCATTAGGCATTTGAATACGAGTAAATTTTCTTGTTTTGAAACTCTGCGACTGTCTTCTCAACAAGTGACCCAGTTTGACAACACATCTGTATTTTCCTCCCTTCATTCATTATCAAAAAAAAAAAAATAAAATGAAAAGACAGGTGAGGAAAAGAAATGAAAGGAGCCTGAACTAGTTTAGGAGTACTTCCCATTTTAGCAACAGCTTTTAGCTTAGGCTGAGTTTGTGAAGTTGACAACACGTTACAGCTCACTTCTGAGTAGGTGAATGAGGAAATAATAGAGATCAGCTAGTGCAAATCGGGATGATAAATTAATTTTCTGTTTATACTCCGAGACGACCACATAAGTGTCACAGGAGTTAAGATATAGCTGCATATTTTCTAAATTATAAAAATATCTAAGTGAAGTTTCTTTCTCATTTCTTTTTCTATAAACGACTTTTATGTTCTTTCTGTAATTATTGAAGCATATATTTCCAGTTTTAATTCAGCGAATTTGTTGTCTTTTGTGATATATAGTTTATCTATATTTATTTCGGCTTTTTCCACTTTGATACGGGGTAATTCTGGCAATGAGCCAATTGCCATCTAGCAAATCTTTATTAGTTTATATATATATAAAAGGTAAAGTGCAGCTATTATCAATCCACTGCAGGATGGAAACCTCCTCAACAATTCATGCTGAGGGAAATGGACCATAATCTGACACGCTGGTCAGCAGACAGACCGTATTCAGGAGCTTGAACCCCGGTCTATTCAAAGAGCGTGTGCTACTGCACTCCCGCCCCTGACCACTCGGCTAGGGAGACCTTAGTATACATCGGTGGAGCAAGTGGCGCTGTCTCCCGTATGACTACTACAACTGAAGGACAATGGGGGGGGAGGAGTTTCTGGCGCAAGGGCCACTTTGGCCATATTGCGATGAACGACAAGACCACCCAACCATCTGGAAGTGCTTCCTACGCAACTGCTGTAGTGACCACGTAGCAAGGAAGAAGCTGACGCATGAAGTGGAGCATCGAAATCAATACATTCATCCTACGAGCATACTACGAAGTAACGAAGTTAGACACAGACAGGACAAACTACACACCAAGTGGTTGAGACGGTTTCAGACTGTTCAGATCACCGAACAGCAATAAATAAAACTTCCGGAAACTCGGTTTTTCGTCGAGTAAAACGGAAAATCGACTACAGAACACACGCAATTTACACAAAGTATGCACGGAGCAATGCATAGTTGCTGGTGCTCCTAAAAACATACAACAACAACAATACTAACCCATAAGAAAGATAGACAAACAACAAAAAACACTTAACTTAAACAAGGAGACCACATTCACACAGACAGAAGAAACAAACACAGAAAAATGGGCGAAGAAGACACTCCATGGCAGACACTCCAACAAGACTACATAGATAAGGTAGCTTCAACGCTTGGCTCACGAAAGGAAAGCACTTCCCTGAAGGATTCATGCTTGCCATCAAAGATCTGTTAATCAACACCAGGAACTATAGGAAACACATCGCCAAGGACCCGGGAGTGACAGATTACTGGGTGATCACCCTGCATCCTAGCTGGATGCAGGATGATCACCCAAAAGGAGTACACTCACTGACACGACCAGGTGGCCAGGATAATGCATCAGAAGATAGCCCAAAATACCCACTGATCAAAGAACGTTTATCGTATTACAAGTACGGACTTCAGGCCAAACTAGAGTCCCCTACTCACAGACTACACTGGGACCGTGCCATAATAACGGACAAAACGATCACGCACAACAGACCAGACATAATCCTCATCGACAAGAAGGAAATCTCTGCCTAACTGATCGATCGACATAATGATGCCCTGATGCCCAACACCAGCAACTTCTAGAAAACATACGAGGAAAAACTCAGGAAGTAAACAGACCTAAGAGAGGAAGTCAAAGAGGTGTGGCATAAGGAACAAGTAGTGACCTCCCAATCACCGTGTCAAACACCGGCATGGGTGACAAAGAGCCTCAATAAGAACTTTCAGCAATAGGCCTCCCAGAGAACACGTACATGGAACTCCAATAAGCCGTGATCCTGAACACCTATAGGATAGTTAGAGTTCCTCCACCAGCAGTAATAATACCAACTACCCCATGCACTTGGTACTGGTACCAAGCGGGGAAAAAACCCATAAAGGAGAAAAAGGTTTTTGTACAGGACTGATATCCATATACTAATATATTATATTAGTATACACTGTATGGATCGTATTCGAAATCACCGTAAGGAAATCAGCACGATTCGTCGCTTGTTACGATTGAATTGATAAGGAGGGTCATCATCATCAACAGCTTGAACAAGTATTTCCCATGCTCTGAATCTGAGCAGCTTTTGTTCACAAGTAAAACAATGCGGAACGAACCTAGCGCATATCTTCTTCTTGCCTAAATCTTCTATTAGAATCACAGGAATTGTTTTTCTATGTGAAGTTGTTCTTCCACCACCACTATTCGAAAAGTCATTCGACGATCAGGTGCAATGAATTTACGAACTTTTTTTCTGCTGTTTCTCTGGTTCAAAGCGTTGTGGAGTAAAGTGTAAAGTGTTTTCTGGTCAAACAGCACAGGGGTTTCCCAATCTCCGCGTAGTATACATTGTTGTGTGATACAGTACACTGTAAAGGCCGGAGATTCAAAAGTGTATGGATATTGTGATGTGTTATGTTTTGTACCGTTGTTCATCTGGCCTTTTAGTCGTTGGGCCCCTAATGGCACCCGCCGTTGCCCACACTTGGCCCCGTGGAGGCAGACCAGGTACACCCAGTATAGTTATATTTACTCAAGCAGGTCCTACCACCTAATCTCCTAAGATTTCAGTGGCTAGGACCTAAAAAAAAAAAAAGTTACTATAATTTACGCTGAAAGGGGTTAGGCCGAATGGTAATAGGGTTGTTGCATGGTTGACTTAAGTTTTTGAGTGTAGGTTTAGAATAATTTTGGTTTCATTAGACGCGGTCGCAAAGTTAGAGAAAGAGTGGGGAGACTGAATACTGGGGGGGGGGGGTAAGACAGAGGTGGGGGCGTTGTGGAGTGTGAAAACACAACAACGGGATAGAGCACCCTTATCATACACTAGTTTTACCTTTGCCTGGCCCACTTTCTTTCCCCATCCTGGCAGAAGAGAGGAAAGGGGATGGCCTTCTCGTCTCCCCCCGCTGTCCCCCATTTTCCTTCTGGTGGGACATGGGCATATCCCACTGACATACTTGGGGTCGCCTTTCTATTGACCCTATATTTCTGTCTTTTCCTCCTAGCCTTCAGTCTCTTCCCCCCACTCCTTCTAAACACCACAGCGTACATCCAACACAATAAAAATTTCAATTCTAAATTTAACTACTTAGCCGTGCATCACTCTTTCGGGCTCCTAACCTCATTAACGTCTTACCCCCCGAAAATTGCAATTTTTTTTTTTTTTTACATAGGTCCTAGCCACTGAAATCTCGGGAAATTAGGTGGCAGGACCTGCCAGAGTACTTATTTAAAGAACTGGTGTACCTGGTCTGCCTCCACGGGGCTAAGTGTGAGCAACGTTGGGCCTCAGCAGGGGTCTAGCGGATAAATGGCCAGCGGAACAACGGTACACAACACTATACCCCACAATATCCATACACTTTTAAACCTCTGGCCTTTATAGCGTACTGGAACACACGACAATGTATACTACGCGGAGATGGGGGAAACCCCTGGTGCCGTTAGACCCTAAACACACTTTACACTAGTTTTACAAATTCATAGGTTACAGTTGCACTTTTATCATCTAGAAACAACATTTAACGTTCGCTCTTTGTTCCATCACTTTAAAATTGGCGCCGCTTTTACAACACAACAGGTCTACAATCTCTTCATAATATCATTTGTTTATCGTTTATTACGTTTATTGATACGCAAATAATCTTGAGGAGTTGCTGAGTCCATATTCTTAGGGAAAATTTATGTCTCGTGATGCTTAAGAAAGTTTTTGGGGACTGTGTAATTCAGTCCAAGTCATCCATCAGAATAATGGCATTGAGAACTTACTTATTAGATGGGTACGCGTTAGATCATTTGTCCTATGGGCATTTTCATCCCAATAATTTTGGGTCTATTTCCAAAGCGGTGAATATCTGGCACTGTTATTCGATAACATGTTCTTTAGGTTGGTTAGGCTGTTCAGCTTAAAATGCCAGTGAAGACGAGGGTCTGTATGGTTACGACCAGATGTTTTTGTATATTTAGATTAATCCATTGCTTTTGTCTGATCAAAAGAGTTTCGAATCGTACCTAGCAGCGGCGTATAATTCTATAGTGCAGGTCATGCAACTGCATCAGGAGGAACTCATTGGGACCAGAAAAGAAAAAAATATAGACTTTTGTGGGCCAATAAAGAACCATTGCACCAGGACCCAAGTTCATGATGACATATCACTAGTATATAGTATAAGTCTAGGAAAAGGAGGAATTATGAAACCCAACAAATGGTGTTAAGTGAATTTTCTCACCTAAAAAGGAATGATAAAGATGGCTTATGATCTAAGGCTAACTTAAAATCGAATTTTATTTATTTAATTATTTAGTGTAAAAAAATGAATGAAAATGAGAAACTTCGGTAAATGAAGAGATACGTGCATCTAGAGTAAATCTGAAACGCGCAATTGGAGAAAAACAACAAACTTCTTGAGGTTACTCGCTAGATCTTTTGTTCCATAGCAATAGTATGGAATGGGAAGCTAAATGGGTAACCTTGAGCCGTAATTTATTTTTCTCCCTGCTTTAACTCAACAGAGAAGCAATATTTTTTTATTGTCATATTATGAAAAATAAATGACAGAAATGGATTTACTTTGGGTTTTACCATTTTACTTGGATTTAATTAATGTAAAATACAATTTCAATTTTTTTCTGATTTTCAAAAACTATTGCATTCTTCCATGCATCCTTATAGAAATTAAAATACGCGGAGGAACAATAAATGGAGTAATAGACTTATCGTGAAAGAATAACAAATTAAAAGAGCCGGTAATCGATTTAAAATTAGTTCCGAAAATGTCGTCACTTCTTCCTCACGGAGGCAAGTAAATAATATGGGATGGATAAAGTGGTGGTTGAGAACACTCATAATTAATAAAAATGATAGATTGTTCTTACGTGATCCTACCTACAGATTAGAATCACGTAATTCGATCAATTTATTTTTATTGCTTTACTAAATGGAATAAAAGTGGGAATTGCATCATTTATGGGTAAATAATCAAGTTAGTAAGGAACACTAATTTGATTAGTGTTCGAGTAGGAAAACTTGTAAAAAGGATTCCACCGTACAGATAGATAAAAAATATATTTTTTTTGTTGTTTACAGAACCTAATCAACTGATTCATTTAGCAAATGACAATCTTCATGAGCTTTAAAAAAGTGTTTACTTCATAAAGTGTCAAAAATGATTAGACATATAATAGCTGATCGGTCAGAAATTCATTACAACAAGCCATATTCTGAGAAACACTTAAATGGCATGAGAAGTGTGATATATTAATTAATTCCTGGAACATGAGCATAAAATATTTATAGGATAGGGAACTTCAAATTAACTTACTAAAATTTTATAGTATTTCTAGTTAAATAGAATTTAACTTTAAAAAATATTATAAAATAAATTTACAGAAGAAAAATAGTCAACACGGTAATAGTAAATTGGATTTTTTAGAGATTAACAGTAAACAAATTAAAAAGAAATCGCAATTCTTTAAACTGCTTATTATTTATGGCTTTCACGTGACAATTAGTAGGCAATTCTAAAAATACGGTGATTGAAAAGTTCAAGAAGAAAGCTTCCATTTTCCCAAAGTTTTGACATGCTTCTTGAGCATGTTCTATAAGCAAGCCTTTCTTTTACGAAATATGCCAAAGATGACTCTCGGTAGAATTTAATAAAAACTGTTCACGTATGCCAAAGGTTTAGGAATGGATCCTATTAGAGCGCACGCTCAAAATATATGGTACACGCAGAAAGGAGGTTTAAAATATCTCTATGGAAAAGAGGTACATAGAAAATTGATCGTTATAGATCGACTTCAAGGCAGCTTCGTGTTGCCAAAGATTTATTTATTTATTTTCTGTTTTTTTTAAAGAAACCAACATTATTTCTCTAAACTTCCATATTAAGTATTACAATATTAAAATAAAATTGTTTTTTATGTTGTAATACAATAAATTCTGTGCGGAAATAGAAGTTCAGACACAGCAGTAGCGGTCATGATGCTACTAAATAGACTACATTAAGCAAACTATTACATCAGGAATCAAATTATGTCCAGCAAACGGTAAATTGGCGAAATTTAATCTATATGATATTAAATTGGACTGCATGAAAGTAAAGGGAAGATTATTTTATTGATACTGTTTGGAATAACGAACAGCAGAGAACAACGCAATTTGTGCTATCATTAGCATTAGCTGTTCCATTTGCTATAAAACAAACTTAGAGAGAGAGGGGGAGAGGGGGGGGCAAGGAACAAAACAACAAAAAAACAGGACAGTTATAATAATCTCCTGCTCGTTTAATAAATTAGGATGCTAGTAGTTTAGTGAATATTTCTCAGTAATGAAACACTAATGTGTGGGATGCTTATGTTACGGACTGTACTTCATGGTAATGACAGACAACATTTGGGACTCGCTATAATCTGGATTGTCTACAGATAGCAGCGAAACAGATTTCATAAATATTCTTGTCTAAAAGAATATGTGTCCAGACACTGAAACTATTTTGGCCAGAAAGGACTGGACGTGAAAGAAATTCTGAAAAGCATGAAGCTGAAGATAAAAACGAACTGGTTATAAGGGATAAATTAGAATTTAACTAGAATTCTGAAGTTGTGCTTACGTACCAACAAAACAAAAAAATTAGTGTTCAATGTCGTACTACCATATTGAACACTCATTTTGAGTTATAGTTTTTGACAATTAATAGTAATAGCCATACAGTGCAAGGAAGCCACAGGCTTTTGCTGCACTGACGGGGAACAACAAAAAAAAAACAGTATAAAAGAAAATACAAATTATATGCTTCCCTCCTCACACAGGTAACTATCCAGTTGACCTTTGAATTTATCCACACTGTCAGCCTCAACTACCTGTGAAGGCAACCTGTTCCAGCAATCAACGACTCGCTGGATAAAAGAAAACTTGCTACAATCCAAACTTCTTCCTCTGTAATTTGAATTTATGCCCTCGATTTGGAATTATCTATAACAGTGAAAATTCCGCCTTCATTCTAACCCCTCTTATGTCACCTCTGAGGTGCCTGGTTGCCAAGCTCTGTAGCCCCCATACACAGAGTCTTTCCTCATATACCTTTTGCCGATCTCGCCATGCGAGTTATTCTTCAACCAAGGCAATACTATTAAATGTATATGGAAAGAAAAACAGAGCGAAGCTAAGCAGCGCATCTGCCTTACTGTGAAATACGACTAAATATGCCTTTTAGCACTAATTAAATGTAAAAATTACATTTTAATTATAGTGTATACTAGTATTTCGAAAAAAAAAAGGACATTAAGCATCTCATGCAAGGGTTATTTTGAAATTTCATACAATTTACTGTTTTGCTTTTTATGCTATGGTCAGTAGATTTGTTATTAGTATATTGCGTAATATGAATAAGTAAGGTAAATGGGATGTGCGTGAACTTCCGAGTTTGTAACCTAGAATATCAGCGGTATATAAGTAATTGGATTTCTATAATTAATTACTTTTAATTATTAAAAGGAAAATAAAAACAGCCATTAAAATGAAACAGATATAAAGGAGAGGTATTTTCGGCCGAAACAAATGACTGAGAACACAACAGCAGGTATTCTAACTTTCGTAGGTGAGAGATTGATATCTGTTGTAAACTGACATAATTTAAGCCATTATAATTTCTACATTTGGTAGAAATTAGTATGGTACTCCTTGTGTACTCCTTAAGTACATATAATCTCAATAAGCAGTAGTTCAGGAATAAAAGAGCGCTGGATGAGCAGTTCAAAAACTAAAGGTTACAGAAGTACCTGGTCGTCTGCGCCAGGGAAAAGGTACCAAAGTGCACTCCCATCACTGAGGACAGCTGGGTGATTGAAGTGCTCAGGACAGGTTCCTCGCAAAATCATGCCTAGGAACATCTGAAATTGTAGTTATGACAACTTGCGCTTTGAAGGTAGGATTTATTATTATTTTTTTAAGTGTAGAAAATAATATGTGGCAGAATAAAATCAAAAATAAACTAACTCTCCCGGAATTAGGCCCTACACTCTTTAAGCAGATGATGTTATTTACTTTCTGGAAGAAGATGGAGCAGACCATAAAATAAAAATACTTGAGACAGTGATCGATTCAGGATTTGAAAATGAAGAAAAAAATTCATATAAACACCATCAAAAAACAGATGTACTGTATCTATTTTCCCGGATTCTGTTTACAAGTTCTTAAGAAGAAATTTTATGAATGTCGCACGATTTCTAAATTTATTCTAAAGAAACACTTTTGGAGGTTTTTCTTTTGTCTTTCGTTTTATTGTGGGCCATTATGCGTCTCTAAATTTTAAAAGGTCGCTTAACAAATTTCTATTTTTATCAGAAAATTCAGTCCAGTTTCTAAACTGGAACTACTACTTTTGGCTTGATATAGTACAACTACGAGATTGTGACTGATTTCGCAGTTATTCCCATTGGGAAATGAAACGAGACCCTTGTATGCAGTATCATTGAGCAATCGTAAATTAAATTAGCAGCTAAGGTGTAAGTCAAATTATTAAATCGCCAAACTAAATTAGTATAAACTTAATCTACTAATATACATTGTCAATGACGTGTCTGCTTTGCCAACAAGTTGAGAAAGTGTGAGCAAAGAAGTGCTCTTGGATACTCGTCTTTCTGTCTGGAAAATGTAACGGTTGTGATCAATTAACACTTTAAAAGTATTAAGGGATCATTACTGATAAACAGAGGATTTTTTTACAAATCGGTTAAAATTCCACCCTATTTCCAAATTTTTACAATGAGAAATCTCAAACAAAAAATGACCACTGCCAGTTGAGCTGGACTCGCACTGTTTTCTTCTCAACTGCGAGGGTCGAGGGTTGCTTTTGTTACCTCTGATCACATTACTAAAAATGCATTATTAAATATAACTCCCAGAAACTCGGGTTTTTCGTCCAGAAAACAGAAAATCGACCACAGAACATGCGCAATTTACAGACCATATATACGGAGTAATATCGCTCAGTCGCTGATACTCTAAAACCCTACTACTACAACTACTATTACATACAACTTGCTTACACGTGTTAGCAAGAGGAAATATCCGCTGTAACATCAGCAGCCATCTTTGACTGTCAAACTAAAACTATATTGTACTTATAAAAATTTAAGTTTATTTTATATTTCAAGAATAATATTATACTTTTATTGATTTTTATAAAAGAAATTGTAAAATATATTTTAGTATGTTTTTTCTTTTGGCTTACCTCCTTTTATATACAATTTTCAAAGATTTAAAAAATTTTTAAATTATCAAAATGACGCAGTTATTTTAGATAACAAAAAAGGTTACACAATCTTTAAAAAAAAAGATTCGTCGTCGCTAGAGACAGTTTGAAAAATGCTCTTGATTAGTTATCAACAAATGTAAAATATGATCATTGAGTGCATCAGCAGCGTTAAAGATCTTTCGTGTTCTCTTTTCTTTTCTTTATTTTTGCTTTCTTTTTGGATATGGCTAGAAGAATTTCCTAGGGCATTACAAGTTAAGTGAAATTTTATTTGTTCTGAATGCCCGTCTCAATTATTGATTACCACCTTAACAATAAGTTATTTTTAAAGTAATATAATTTTTCTTTTTTGAAGGCGAGAAGAAAATTTTTATTTCTCAAGTACTTACTCTGGTTGAGAAGAAAAACATTCGATGCATTTTTCCCAGCACTGTACATACAGTTGTAGAATCTGTATTAAAATGATACTCGTTGCTTACATACTTGAGAGTGAAAATTATCCCCGTGACTATTCCGACACTGTCTCATGTGTCATAGTCATGAAACAGTTATCAAAAAATTGATTTTTTTTTAAATCGAGATCATATAGGCTAGTACACAGTAGCCAATTTATGGGAAGAGTTAGCGTCTTTCTTCTGTTACACAGAGATTAAGAATTCGTTAAAATAGTAGTAGTAGCAGTAATAGTAGTAAGGGCAAATGATTCAAGGAAGCAAGGATCATCAGCCAAAAAAAAAAAAAAAAAACTCTACGCAGTTTACTCATCCGTACCCACCAAGGATTTGTCTAGTTCTCCCTTGAATTTATTCAACCCATCCTCTTCCACAACAACAACAGATGGAAGCCTGTCCCAACAATCAACCACACGCTGGCTGAAGGCAAACTTCCGCACATCTATCCTGCAACCATCCTTCCTCAACTTGAATTTATGTCCCCTCATGTGTGTAAGGGGCATAAATTCATAGCTAGTTTGAATTTGTCATTAAATTCATTTTGTATTTCGACACCCCAACATTACTTCACTACACCAACATTAAAAACTGTTTAACTTCCTTTTAAAATGAATGATGATCTTTTCCACTCCTCCAATTTGGAACACTATGCTGGCCATGCACCATGAAACTCTAAACCAATCAAATCCAATTAAACAATGTCCAAGACATATTTTCTTAGTATTTCAGGGGCCAATATTTAACGTTCTATAATCATCCCCTTTGAAGTCGATCGCCTTATTTAACATGATACAATTCACATTTCAGAGATGAGAATTTTAAATTAAAGAGGGCAAGCATTAAAAAGCAGTAGGAATAGTGAGAAATAGAGAAACGCCTTAAGGAAGCTAATATTTCTTTATAATTTAACAAAATACTAATCTAGCACAAAAGCTGCTATTCATATATAAGTTGAAAGTATTCTTTTACCTTGACACTATAAAGAGCAGAAATATTTAATAACGCGAAAAATGAAAAATAAAAGAAAATAAAAATGATCCTTAACTTTTCTGAAATTTCCTACTTTGATTTTCGCGTCCCATAATTCCATACAAACAAATAACAAAGTTTTAAAAAAGTTATCTAACTTCCATTCTGTCTCAGATAATATATGCTCTGTGTTTTATGCTGAAATTTTTAAAAACTTGGCAGATCATATGTCTTTTTTACGCAAAAATATAAATACATGATGAAATTTTTTCCCTATGTCTGTATGTTAAACCTAAAAGAGCGATTACACGTCAGATTGGACGATATTTTAGGTAAAATAATTCAAATTTTAGTTGCCTTGTTTCTTCCAGGAGTTTTTTGGTCAATCGATTACTTAGCTGATACTGCACCAGTTCTTATTAGATCTTTTTATCGTGTATTGTCTGTTCAAGTATGAGCGCACGGAGAAAACTCGTGGAAACTCAAAAAACTTTACTGATTTTTATGGCGCATTAGCATCTTCGGCCAAGCGTATATTCACATGCAGATCTGCATACCGTGCGGACTGAAAAACCAGGAACAACGAGAAAAACATTTATTCCCTCTGCCTAAGATCAGCTAATTACAGTCCCGATTTGAAGAAGTCTAAGAATTTCTCTGTCTCTGAGTGGATTCGAATCCAAATATCTCCAAAAGTGACGAACTCACTACACTGTCGAGGAAGATCTAAAATTTTGTTTTCTAATATTAAATATTTCACATTTAAATATGGTTTGTTTGTTTTTATACTTTCGCATAAAGTGGGTATTTATGAAAATTATATCCCCAAAATCTCGATTTACCTAAAAAAAAAAAACACCGATTCCTTTTTTATGCATATTTACCAGGAGCAGATATATACAGCACTTCAGTTTATAAATGTGAATAAATACTTGCTCTGACAAATAAATAAATTGCAATTTATCACAACAAAAAGTTGAGAATTATTATTCTTCAGCAATTGGATTTGTGATTAACCCGGATGCTGTGTTTATTTAGATACTTCTTTCTCTAATCCTTGATGATAATTGAAAATAAAGAATTTTGCTAATAAAGACATGTTTATATCTCTAAATTGCAAACAAGTAACCCATGAACTTTGTGATAGTCCCACGGTTGCTTCTAAACGCTTCTCAAAATGGAGAGCTGGACGTGCTATTGTGTGCAGCAAGCAAAAGATAAAGTCAGATTACGCCAAGCAACGTAGTTATTAGGTGAAACTGCTAATTAGCTGTAGAGTGTAGTGGCAACGAATTTGAAAGCACGCAATAGCTACTGGACGAAAACGGAAATAATCCCTGCAGATAGCGGCGGAAAGACACATGCTTATTTTCCTCAGTAGCCTGCATACAATGAATAAAACATAAGCGACAGGCCACTAGAGAAATACGTGTATGTATATATATTAGCTTCTCTTTCAAAATGCAAACGATGTGCTGCCTGATGTTCCACTTCCCATAAGAATTTCGACGTTGGGGATGGAGATTAGAGATTTTGCGTATTACCACGTCAGACTTCACCCCAAAGGAGGACAAACAGGTCAAAAACGCGACAGTAATAATAAGAACGTGTAAATATCCTACTTCTGTGTGATGATGAGGGTTGGTTTTAGAAGCACGCGCCCACCTGTTCAAATGTATTCTACTCTAGAGCATGTCAATCAAGAAGCAGTCATGAAAGACTTACTTCTCACTAAGAAATTGAGAAGCAGCATTGAGAATTTAAATTACTTCGTGTTTGTGCAATTTTTCAATGTTCCTTTTTTTTTGTAAATCTCTGCCTGATTAAGAAAAAATAATCTACTCTAATTTTCACTTACTGACAGTCAAATAATTCTCTCGATGGAAAGCTCGTTAGTGAAGACAAATGCCAGCCAAAACCCAGTACAATTACTGTAAAATGAAGTTCTATCCGATTGAATCTATACTGTTGCTTAACATTATAAGTGCTTCAGGGGATGTTTTAAACATTAGCTAGGTTATCAGCCACAATAAAATAGTCCCCTAATTTCGTATACAATACCGTATTAGCCTATCTGAAATGTATAGTCAACATCAGTATTAGCTAAAAATAAAAAAATAAGGCTTAGAAACTACATGTTTGAAAACTTAAGGTACTATTAACTTTTGGGAATTACATCTGAAAAAAAATCGTTAAATCTAGCGTTCGTGCAGCTTTAAGTGAAACGCATTGTATATCTTTAGTACAGGAAAAATATTTATGACAGATTATACACTTTGGTAGATTGAAACGACAAATCAACAACAATCTTCTAGTCACTGTCAAAGTAATTTAAATGTCGAAAGCAACCACACAATTTAAGAACTAATAATAAAGACAAGAAATTATGATTATATCAATTCCAGAAGTAAATTGACAACATTTCTAATTGTAATGTGCGTGCATGTGGTGAAAAACTGAAATGTAAAAGGTTTAGAGATTTCCTAGCACTTCAAGAAATCCAGTCTTTAGCTCAGAGGGCTATTACTCGAATAGCGAGTAATAGCCCTCTACGCTCATTAAGAGGGCTATTACTCGAACTATAAAATTCAAAGATTTTGAAACAAGTGTGTGTGCAAACGAGGCCCTCGGGCTATGCATGCTTTCCCAAGAAACAGTTCCTTATAACTTGTACGAGCAGTATTCAATCTAAAAAACGTGGCAGAAGAGCATTTATAAATATACACGGGCATCAATTATTACTTGACAGAACGCTTGAAGTTACATTGATTAAACTCGCTGAAAAGCTATGAACGAAAACAGATGTGGACACATTCCTATTGGATATGAGAGGGTGTGCCTCGGGCATTACTGATACTGAAGAACTGGTTGAAAATAGTATGAAAATCAATCATAGTTAGGATAGCTATTGGCAAATTTAAAACTAAATCACAAACTACAACGAAGCAGACGTTTTGTTTTTTCACTACTACTATGGTTGTAGTGAAAAAACAAATAAATAAAAAATGAGCTGAGTGCATATCACCAGCTGCATTAGTTGTTGAGGTGATGTAACAACGCACATAAAGCACGCATTAGAAATGTAATATATGCCATTGCATTAAACACCGGTGACAACTGTGCTACAGCACTGATAGCCGTTAATGAATCATGTAATGAACCCTGTGGTGTTAGTAGTAATTTCATCCGGTCTAGGGCGCTTAACCATTGATGGTTTCAGGATCTCTGAAATGGCACTGATAGACATGAATGAAATTTATTTCTCTCTTACTCTCAGAGGCACCATGGCTAAGCTGAGGAAGAGTGCTCAAAATGGACACTTAAAGGGGAGTACAACTCTTCGTTGAAATAAAGAATGAAATTGATACCAGAATGTGCCACCGAAGACTGAACTTCGGACTTGGCATTACTGGTAGTTATGACAAAACAGGTGAGCTATCTAAAATTGTAACTTCAAAGTATAGACCAGTTGGTAAATATGTTTGCCTTTTGAACTGAAACAATTCATTTGGAATGAGAAGGACAAATGGGAACTCAGTACTCTTTCTTGCTCTGAATAAAGCTTCTAACATCTTAAACTTGAATCTAGAAACGTATGCAACAGAAGTTGGAATTTTAAGAGAGGAGCTCGGAACCGCAATCCATAAATTCAGACACCATGAAGCCTTTCTTCATATATTTGCATCGTAATCTGAAATGGGTGTCGATTCATGACACTAAATAAACGGCATGGACCAGAAGAAAGTATACCAAAGTTTAGCAAACCTGTATCAGCTGTTGTTGGAACCAAAACAATGGACGTGTTGTGTTAGCACCTTGGTCATAGCTGAGAAGAGTTGTGAAGTTTGTATAACGGTGATGGCTTTCAATATTCAAGAAAAGGCTTTTAGTATAAAGCATTACTTCCATTCAAACGGAATAGGCAGAGCAGGTATACCCAAGATGAAAATTGTATGCAAACATTTCCAAGCCGACTTCGATAAAGATCCACCAATCAAGCGGAATTCTTTTGGTGAATACGTTTAAGCAGATAGGTTTAATTTTGTGTTGGCTTAAAACCAGAAGTGGAAGAAAACGGACCTCAACAGATAACATGAAGGGCAATTCCTGACAAAATCGCACATTCACCCAGATAAAACCAGCAGACTGTAGCAAAAGAATTCGGTATGAAAAGAACGTCGGTTCAGAGAATGATTCATCTGTTAGGAGCTTTTTCGCATCGTACGCAGCTGCGAGTACGGAATTTGAAACAAAGACTTTTTTTTTCTGTGCTCGCACTCGCATTTTGAAAATGTTTCGCAATGTTTCGTTTTCTGATGTGTGCCATTTTATGCAAACAAACAAACGACAGTTTCTCGGATTTGAAAGACCGGTTAAACGTGTTATACATTCTCTGCATATCGAGTAACTTTCTGCTGTAGCCATTTCAGGCCATAGTCTCATCGTAATAGTAAAAGTTATAGAGGAATGTGATGCAAGAAAACAAGCGTATGAGCTTATGTAGCATCAGCCAAAAAAAAAAAAAAAAAATTCACACAACCATTCCCTCTAAAAGTTTGTCCAGTTCCTCCTTGAATTTATTTAAGCAATTAACCACCCGCTGGCTAAAGACAAATTTTCGGACATCTATTCTACAACTGTCTTTCCTCAATTTGAATTTGTGCCCCCTTAGGTTCGTAATCTGGGCAAGTGGAAGAATCCCATCAGAATTCAGCGTATATTGAGGAATATAAGGCCCATTTAAGGCTTATATTCCTCAATATACGCTCCTCAATGAGATCATCTCGCAGGTGCCTGGTCTCCAGCCGCTGCAAATTTCAGAAATTAAGCCTCTCTTTTTCCTTCATTCCCCTTTACATTCTTCCTAAAAAGCAAATCTACATTCTTCCTAAAATGAGGCCTCCAGACCTGTATGCAGAATTCAAGGCGTGGCCTGATCATTACCTTATACAAAGGGATAATCACCTTCTTTTCCCTGCTAGCAAAAATACCTTATTTTGTGGAAGAAGAATAGGGAATTATTAATTAATCTTTATTATTAACAAAAACAACAAGCGGCCCTAGCCAGAAACTGGCAAATCCGCTATGTACATACATAGATATACATATACAATGATCATATATATGATACAATATATAATGATACATACAATGATATATACATATAATCGTGTTAATTACAATGTTATAAGTGAAATGAACATGTAACATGTTCACACAGCAAATCACATCACGCAACTAATCAGAAGTATTACTTGTGGCCCAGGAACCACAAGACAGCAGTCTTTTTCTGTCCTAGGAAGAACGAAAACCGCAGCAACTGGAGGTAGTGCTATACCAATGGGTGTTAGATATTTCTCAGTTTTAAGAAATATCGATAGACATTGCAGGTGTTGGGTTGGTTCCTTGTTGTTGATATGTTGATAAACTTGAGAAGAGTTGCTTTCTTTTGGTGAAAACAGCAGAGCAGAATTGTTGTAGAGCTGAGAACGATTGAGAATTTTCAGTCAGCGCCACTTCATTTCCTTCAGAGAAGTTGCTGACAGCAGCTTGTAGTGTAGATCTGTCATCGTGGTACAGGCTGCAGCGATACGGAATGTGCGTCCAGGTTTCCTCAGCACCACACAAGCAGAGATTGGTGTCGGACAAGCCAAATTGAAATAGTTTGGAGTTGATGGAGCCGTGCCCAGTAAGTATATACGATGTTGTTAAGCTGTGAGAAAACCACTGGCGGACGTTCTTGTTGAGAGGGAAGGTAACTGCAGGAACAAAAGAGCGGGTGACTTGACCAGTAGTACTGGAATCCCATCGTGATTGCCACACACTGATAAGTTCATTCCAGATTCTCCGTTTCTCGTCTTTGATGTTAGCAGTTAAGTTGCATGAGATGTCGAGAATCTCGCCGGGAACTCCGTGCTTTAGACGATAGCATAGTCCTTTGAAGATGACATGCAGTTCTAGTGGTAAGACTCCAGCAAGGACCTGCAGAGCAGCAGAGGACACTGTCCTGCAGACCCGAAGCATGGCAAGCAGCATAATCCGTTGAATGGAAATGAGCTTGGAACGGAGTTTAACATTAACGGCTCTATGGAACCAGACTCCCGAAGCATATGTTGTTATTGGTACGAATACTGCTGTATAATATAGTAAGAGAGTCTTCGTATTTAGTCCCCAGTCCGATTTGGAAATGCGAATAATTGCTGCAGTGAACTTTTAATCTTCGAGGCGAGATGATTAATATGAGAGGAGAAGGTTAATCTGTCATCTAAAATTACGCCAAGATGTTTTAATTCAGGAACAAAAGGCAAAAGGGATTTGCTTTCCGTCTATCTTTATATTTGGAGACCTTCTGTAATCTAACTTGCTCTTAAAAACCATCAGTTTTGTTTTTGTGGCAGATATTCGCAGTTTATGAATATTTGACCACTTGATTAGCTCAGAAAGAGTTATATTGGCTGATTGTTCCAGTTGAAGACGCGATCGACCTGGAATTAGAAGAACCAAATCATCGGCGTAGGCGAAGGCAGAGATATTGCAGGTTTTTGCGTGAGCCAGCTGTCCAAAACTATGTTCCAGAAGAGGGGTCCCAGAACTGATCCCTGGGGGCATCCTCTTTAGATGGTCCTTGAGAGAGAGAGACGGCTGTTTCGAGATTACTTGGATGAGTTTATTTTGGAAGTAGCTTCTAATAACTTGGAACAGTTGCTGAGAGCACTTAGCTTTGGTAAGACGATTGAGAGCGCTCTCCCACCAGAGGGAATCGAAAGCTCCCTCGAAGTCAACGAATATGGCCATTTCATATTTAGCCCTCAAAGCTGATATGTGGTTAACTAAAGAGACCAAGGCGTCTTCACAGGATTTTTTTCCCTTCTTGAAGCCAAATTGGGATGGAGACATTAAGTTTTGACCTTCAATTAAATCTGCTACTCTGGGTGCTAACAATCTTTCAAATAGTTTGCCAAGGTTTGCCAAAAGAGAGATGGGTCTATATGCTTTGGGATCAGATTTATTTTTGTCCGGCTTGTGAATAATTTTGATCAAAGTTACCGTCCAGAGATTAGGAAATATCCCCTCAGTAAGACATTTGTTGTACATAGAAGTATTTCTGGAAAGATTTCGGCAAATTTGATAATTACAGCATTTTTCACAAGATCTAAACCCGGACATTTATAGATATTTATTTTGCTTAGGGCCAGCTTTAGCTCGGGAAGAGTGAAGAGATCCGTTTCATATGAGGAGTGGTAGGTTGAGTTGCTATTCCTGATCAGGAATAGAAGAATAGGGAAGGCTCGTTAACGTGAACCAAGGAAGCTACAGTACCGTCAGCTGACTGTCTTTCCCTTTGTTCAAGAAATGCAAAGATTTTTTCGAGCTAGAAATCTGCCTTTCCATGCACAGTGGTTCCTACAAGATGGTGCTATCCTACATACTACTAGGAAAACGCTTCAGCTTCTCGAACAGCATTTTCAGCGGCGAGTAATTTCCAGGTGATCAGACTATCTGTTTCCTCCGAACTCACACTCCATGATGCCTATTTGTTTATTTATGTATATAGATAAATAGTTTTGCTGATTAGTGGGTCTATGCGACGAACCCTAACTAATCACCACAACTATTTTCATATATACAGATATATACAGTTTGTAGCAATGTAATATATGTAAATGAAATACAGCAAGGTGAGGACCAGAATTTTACAATTATAGAGATTAGGCACCTTTGAAACATTAGAATACAGGAAAAATATTAAATTATTAAAAATATGAAATTTAGAATAATATTTAATTATAATTCAATGATAATAACAATATTAACAATATAAAATATTTAGGCATTGATTGTCTTGTAATGAGCATATAGGCTCTTTTTAAGGAAGAGCCAAGTCGAAGAAGTCAAGCTGTATGTAGTTCGTTTCTCACATCATTCGAGTGAAGGAACTGGATGGTCCATAATTAGTTCTGTGTAGTAAAAAAGGCGTACGTGCTCTGGATTCATTACGAAAATTTTTTATTTTGTTTCTCAGAGCAAACTAAACTAGAATTACAATTAATAAGCTTTCGGCTGGGAGGCAGCCTTCTTCAGATTGAATACATGAATGGCAGCTGGAATAGAGATGTGCACTGCCAGGATGGTGCGTGAGGCGCGTGGTTAATTGTTTGTTGATGTTTGTGGCTGTGACATATGGTGGTGACGTGGCCAGCGTTTGTCTATGGATAGAATTACTGCCTCTGTGATGGGGTTAACTTGGAAACCACTGTTCCTGTTCAAAGAGGCAACCGAGCATTTTATATTTAACGATTCCAACCAGGTGCGCTTTAGGTAATGGTGGGACCTGTCCACAACCACGACATCGCGGTGTGGGTCGATGTCGTGGCGGGTTGTCCAGACATGCTCGGCGATAGCTGAGTGTTCTACATCTGCCAAACGGATCGCCCTTTTATGTTCTGAGAGACATTTCTCTAGTCGACGTCCAGTCTCTCCAAAGTAGCAGCTGGTGCAGTCAAGGCAAGAGATGCGATAGACCAAACCGCTCTGTAGAAGAGTGCGGACGGGTGTTTTTACGTTGGAGATAAGAGAACGCAGTTTCTTGCCTGGGAGTTGGATGCATTTTATCCCATATGATTTTAGGATTCTACCGATCTGTTGTGACAGGTTGGGGTAGTATGGAATAAATGCCCTCGTGGATGACTCGTCACTGTTGGCGTTGCTGTTGGTCGTCACGTTGTCGTGTGCCTGTAGATCACACCTGTCAAGGACGTCGATGGGATAGCCACACTTCGTAAGGTCTACTTTGACTCTGGTGATCTCTTTGCGTCTCTCATCTGCGGAGCTGGAGTGTGTCCAGGCGCGAGTTAGCAAGGTTCGGGCAGTGGAGAGGAGGTGGCCCCGCGTGTGTGCTGACCGGAAGTTGGTAAATTGGCCAGCACACATAGGTTTGCGATAAATTGTCGTCTTCAAGCATGTGTCTTCGCGCCGGACAATTGTATCTAAGTATGGTATAGAGTTGTTCGACTCCAGCTCAATCGTAAACTTTATGAAGGGCGATAGTGAGTTGAGGTGGGTTAGGAGTCGTTGACCTGAGTCTCTAGGGATGACAACGAACACATCGTCTACATAGCGACACCAAAAGGCGATGTGATCTGGCGCGTGTGTAAACGCACGTCCCTCTAACTCCTCCATCACGATGTTTGCTGTGACAGAGCTGACAGGGGAACCCATGGCTGTGCCATGTATCTGCTGGTAGATTGAGTCGTTGAACATGATTGCACCCCCTGTTAAGCACAGTCTGAGGGCGGCGGAAATGTCATCAGGCGTCAGCCTAGTTCTGTCGCTAAGGGTTTCATCGTTGTCCAAGAGTTGTTTTGCACAAGTGATGGCAAGTTCCACTGGGATGGAGATAAATAGTGATATTACATCAAACGAAGCCATGACTTGATCCTGTGAGATGGATATAGAGTGGATCCTTTCTATGAACTCAACACTGTTGGAGACGGTGTAGGTGGTCTTGCCAACTAGAGGAGAAAGAAGTCTCGAGACAAACTTGGACAGCTCGTAAGTCGGTGATCCACAGCAGGATACAATTGGTCTTAGTGGTGTGTCTTCTTTGTGCACCTTCGGCAGGCCGTAAAACCGTGTGATCTGACACCCGGAGGCACGGAGGTGATTACGGGTTGACTGTGTGATTTTTTCTTGTTTCAGCCAGCTGTTGATGAGGATATTCACCTCTGACTCCCATCGTTCCAAAGCTCTGTTGGGGTTAACATCTAATGGGATATGGGATAAAATGCATCCAACTCCCAGGCAAGAAACTGCGTTCTCTTATCTCCAACGTAAAAACACCCGTCCCCACTCTTCTACAGAGCGGTTTGGTCTATCGCATCTCTTGCCGTGACTGCACCAGCTGCTACTTTGGAGAGACTGGACGTCGACTCGAGAAACGGCTCTCAGAACATAAAAGGGCGATCCGTTTGGCAGATGTAGAACACTCAGCTATCGCCGAGCATGTCTGGACAACCCGCCACGACATCGACCCACACCGCGATGTCGTGGTTGTGGACAGGTCCCACCATTACCTAAAGCGCACCTGGTTGGAATCGTTAAATATAAAATGCTCGGATGCTTCTTTGAACAGGAACAGTGGTTGCCAACTTAACCCCATCACAGAGGCAGTAATTCTATCCATAGACAAACGCTGGCCACGTCACCACCATATTTCACAGCCACAAACATCAACAAACAATTAATCACGCGCCTCACGCACCATCCTGGCAGTGCACATTTCTATTCCAACTGCCATTCATGTATTCAATCTGAAGAAGGCTGCCTCCCAGCCGAAAGCTTATTAATTGTAATTCTAGTTTAGTTTGCTCTGAGAAACAAAATAAAAAATTTTCGTAGTTCTGTGTATTTGGACGAAACGTCGAGGAATATCGGATACCCAAGTGAGAGGTATTAAAATTGACAGCTTCAAAAAGCGCCGCAAGAAGTGCCTTGGCGTTAAAATTTGTAAATAAAATATACAGTACATCATTATATTTTCTTCTCTTGTAGCAAGAGTGAGTTTCAAGGCATCAGAAATGGCTGCATAATCTTAAATATGGCATGTGATCTTATTTTTGTAACAGAGATACTTGAGGAATCTTCTTTGAGGCTTTTCACCGCCTTCTGCAAGAGTAGAGAGAGAGATATAGATTCCAGACAGCTGAAGCGTAATCTAGTGATGAAAAGAGCACGGCTACTGCTTTGTCTCATGTAAATTTTCATCCGTGCAATTTAATAAAATCTGTCATACAGTATACTGAGTTGGTAATGTTACAGATATATTCACGGAATGACCCATTAGATTCTAAAGTAACTCCAAGGTCCTAGACATTCAGTTCCGAAAGGAAAAAGGCTTCACATTTGTTTTCATACTTGAACACCTGCCTTTTTATGCCTGTCCGTATAGGTGCACCCAACATTTTTGAAGATTTAAGTTAAACAACCACTGGTTCTGCAAGATAATTATTATTGGTTTTGTCAATGACATACACGAATTTTGCTAGCAGTGATAAGGAGATGATTATCCCATTGTATAAGGGCAATAGTCAGACCAAATTTTGAGTATTGCATACAGGTCTGGAGGCCTCATTTTAAGAAGAATATAAAGCTCGTGGAATGTGTATGAAACGGACAACGAGATTGGTGACGAGAAAACGGGCAGTCCTCTTACTAAGAAAGACTTGAGTTCTACAGATGAAAGCGTGTGGAGACTCGGCACCTGCGAGCTGATCTCATTGAAGAGTTTAAGGCTTTAAATGGATTGAGCAAGCTTAATGCTGATAAGATTCTTCCTCTTGCTCAAGCTACACTCATGAGAAGGTATAAATTCAAACTGAGGAAGGATGGTTGCAGAATAGATGTGCAGAAATTTGTTTTTAGTCAGGGGTGGTTGATTGCGGAGCGAACTTTTACCTGTTGTTGTTGTAGAAACGGATAGCTTGATAAATTCAAGGAAGAACTAGACAAACTATTGGAGGGGATGGATAGATGAAATGAGAAAGTTTTTTGGGTTAACGTTGCATAACCTTGCTTTTTTGGATAATTTGCCACAATTAATGCTAATAATAAATAATACTAATTTAGTAATCATTAGTGAATTATTATTACTTTACTAATAAATAATACTAATATTATTACTAGTATTAGTAATATAATGATACTAATTACTGTATTAATATTATTATTACTAATACTAGAAATAATAATAGTAATAATTTGGCATTTTGAAAATTGACATACTATTCATTATTGGCTATAGTTGAGAAAAGTTTTATGTTGTCAGCATAGATCAGACATATTCCCTTTTTATTAATACATACCGATAGGATGTCATTAACATACGAGAAAACTGTGAAGAGTAAAGAAACCAGATTAGATCCCTGAGCGATCCCCGAATGTAACATGCATCGCTATCACAGTTTATTTTTAACTTCCATATATTGTGGTCTATTGTAAAGATAACTTGCAATCCATGATATTAGAGATCCTCCAACACCAGTATGATCCTAATTTATGTACAAGGAGATCGTGATTCCCAGAGTCAAAGGCGTTGGTAAAGTCTTATGGGGCATACTGAAGGAACGTCTGTACAGAGACGCAGTGCCCTGTAACGTTATGCCGTTGAAAGACATCAGGCGTGTGCCCCAAGTCAAGGACTGCATTAAAAAATGTCTGATAATGTCTGTCGATAAGAAGCATGCCTGGACAGTAATGGTGCATATTTACATGCATTTGCTAGAAAATGTGGTGTGTTCTACTTCATATAATTTAGAAATAAATAAGTAATTCTTCTCTATTCATATATCAGTGCATTTTATTTCGGGGCCATACTGTACTAAGTACGGTATGGCCCTGAATAAAATGCACTGATATGTGATATACTGTGCATACTGTATTAGCTGTATTATATGGGCCAAATGGGTCATACTATATTAGCTGGAGCTAGTAGCTCTAGTTAATACAATATGGCTCATTTGAGGTAGTTGAGCTAATTAAAATTTCATAATTTTAGTTGGGGTAATTAAAATTTCATAATTTTAGTTGAGCTAATTAAAATTTCACTTTAGTTGATCTAATTACAATTGCTTAAGGGTATCACTTATGGCATTTTACAAACTCTTCCTCCTCCTCCTCCTCCAACAACAATTTCCTTCAGTTCCTAAGGTATGCTATTCTACTCACACCTCTGTTTGGGAAACACATACCTGTGAGGAATGAAAGATATACGCAAGCAAATATCATCCCATCCTTACTCTGGTCTATTAAGCATACAAAGTTTTACTGATTAAAACTCTGCTGCGCTGCCAAAGGAATACTTGGGTACAGACAAGTTTCACAACGATTTGTGAATGTTTTTTAATTAAAAAAAAACGAACTAACTTAAAAACAAAAATTTTTAAATTAGAGTCAAATTTGGTGAATGGGGGAGGGTTTGAGCTCAGTAACACCTTTTTGCGAAAGAAATCACTGAACAATTAATTAACAAATAATGCGCAGGCGCACTGTAACACTGCCGTATCAGGACTCGCTGAGCCAGCAAGAAAATTTTCACTCGGTTTTGAATCAATAGTTAATGCTAGGCTCTGTAGGATGAACTCGAATGACTAATGGCTAATACGGGAAACATATCTTGCACATATTTTCTGCTCCCTCTCCTGCATAAGAAAAGTTTGTGCTTGAAAGTCCTCGTGACTCTGGCCAGAATTCCTTTCCCTCTGCTATTTCACTTTCCCCAACCCCCCTTTTCTGTCACTGAGATCTGCTCACTCCGCTCTCAGTAACATTTAAACTGTTATTACTCAGCTCCTATTAGGCTTTCTGGGATAGAAAAAAAAAATTCAAAAGATATAGTTAAATCTTAATATTAAAAAACAAAAATATGCAACTCTTTCCTGACCGACTAACTCAGCCACGTTGTGAAAAATTCCCATAAAAATTCTTCACGTCATTGACGAGATCGAACTCAGGCCTTTTCCACCAGGTGTGAGGAGGCAGTGATTATATCCATCGTGCTATTGTGAATGCTATGAGTCATTGCTACATATTTTAATCCTGTTTGAACTTTTGATCAAAAGACGATTACTAAGTATGTTTCGTTCGTAATTTTGGTACCTATTGCTTACATAAGCGCTATTCAAGTGCGTTTAGTACAAAAATTGGACATTTTGTACACAGCCAAAAAGCTGTTTTCCATAAATGCAGCTATATACATTCGTAGTATTACACGAGTAAATTCAATATAATACTACGAATAAACACCAAGGAAAATAGATTTCGGCCATTTATACTGAATTACAAATAAATAATAATATACTTAGTTTTTGGTCACATTATAGTAACGTTCGTCACTTATCACTCGTTCAGAGAGGCCTGCAGGTAAATGCCATTGTAGCCTGAAGTAATTCTTCAAGACCTCTTTAACTTAGTTTACTAACTTCATTTTAGCTGATCTCAGGTGAACTGGAATATTGTATGAACTGCAAATCATGACCAAAGTAGTGGATATGCCCAAATTCCCAAACAAAAGTTTTTTCTTAGGAAGGGTGCTGTTTATTGTTGTCCATCTGTAGGGTAAAACTGCAGTAACCAATCCTAGTTTGCTTAATAATAGATAATGTCTATGCACTTATAACAGACATATACTAAAAGTAATAGTTAGTCCAAATTTATCCGTAATCACTGTTTCAATGCGTCATGAAAGGTTTTCTACTAACTCCTGATAGAAAGTTGGTGGAAATGAACTGTACTCTTCCTAATAATTCATAAGCTACACTAATGAAAACGACCTTCCTGGCAATGCCCTAATTCTGTGACCGAATTCATCCAAAAAGTGTTTCAAATAAATTAAGGTTGGATTTCTATGCTGGCCAGTCAATGTTCCGATATTATTCTCTTTAATTCACGCGTTTTCACTTTTGGAATGGTGCGTTGCCATGTTGGGCAACTTACATGAACCTCCCAACATTAGCCGCACGGAATTTTCCAGACACCAATGTAGAATGCAGCACTTATGGTTCCTTGCACTGCCATTAGTGGAACTGTTCCATACACGTTCGCAGTTGGGAAACCACACATAGGTAGTGTTTTTTAAGAGTGTGTAGTGTGGGTCATCGTTCCACAGGACAGATTTCCATTAATTCGCAGTTCATTTCGGTGTGCCCTCTCTCATGCCAATCAATGGTGTATACAGTACAGCATTTACTTTTTGTTATTAAAGTCGCGTAGACTGCAGCTCTTCCGTGAAATTTTATGGCATGCAGCTCTGTAGTGTCATGGAAACACTTTCAGGTTTGCCTGTGGCCGCTCGCAATTACAAACTCAGATTCACTAGGCTATGATAGCAAGATAAAGTAAGTCGTCTCAAAACATATCAGTTCCTGAGAGAGAACCCAAGAAACGACCAACTTGATATTTTTTGAACTCAGGATCCCTCTCGACGTCCAGTTCTTCAGCTTTATCAAATATCGACTTGGAAAAGTTCAATTCATGAACAATATAGCATGCACGGGCATTTCCCCGCATGACATCCAACTACCATTCCCCTCTGGACTCTGTTGGCGCTTTTCGCTTGCTCACCGTTTAGCGGACACACTTGAAATGAATCGGGCTACCGGTTAATCACCTAGATAAAATTGGTTTTCAGACGACTTACTTTATCTTGCTATTATATCCTATGATAGAAATTTTATCACAATGATAAAATATAAGCATATTTCGTAGTCCCACAAAATTTTCTTATAATTCATGGGAAAATCAGAGAGAGATATTCCATTACTTTTAGTCACTCTTAAAAAAACTACAAAGTAGTTGTTGTGGGCATCATTTGCTCTTTCTCATATTGTGCTCTGCCTTCACGACGAGTTGCCATGATGCTGCACTACCTCGAATAAGTAACGCTTCACTAATAGAGAAGGCTATTGTTACTTATTCTCAGTGAGTACCACCACCCAGACATGTTTCAAGGCTATTGGCTTATCATCAGTGGGTGGGCAGGTACCCTAGTATTGCAGACATGACGACCCAGTTGTGAAGTTAATCGCACAATATGAGAGATGCCAAAAGGTGTATAAGATAATATTTAAAATAAATAAATGCACATGGCATAATACTTTAAGAGTTTAGTATCTATATAATATCGGTGTTTTGATACACCATAGACACTCTTAAAAAAACTACAAAGTAGTTGTTGTGGGCATCATTTGCTCTTTCTCATATTGTGCTCTGCCTTCACGACGAGTTGCCATGATGCTGCACTACCTCGAATAAGTAACGCTTCACTAATAGAGAAGGCTATTGTTACTTATTCTCAGTGAGTACCACCACCCAGACATGTTTCAAGGCTATTGGGTCGACAACTGGGTCGTCATGTCTGCAATACTAGGGTACCTGCCCACCCACTGATGATAGGCCACATGAAACATGTCTGGGTGGTGGTACTCACTGAGAATAAGTAACAATAGCCTTCTCTATTAGTGAAGCGTTACTTATTCGAGGTAGTGCAGCATCATGGCAACTCGTCGTGAAGGCAGAGCACAATATGAGAAAGAGCAAATGATGCCCACAACAACTACTTTGTAGTTTTTTTAAGAGTGTCTATGGTGTATCAAAACACCGATATTATATAGATACTAAACTCTTAAAGTATTATGCCATGTGCATTTATTTATTTTAAAAATTACTTTTAGTAGACCAGTGCACCTTACTTCTTTTTTTTTTTTTTTTTTCACTTTTTGGCTGTCTTCATTTATATATATATATATATATATATATATATATATATATATTTATATATATATATATATATATATATTTATATATATATATAAATTACGCTTTTCGTACCATTTGCAGTATTTGTAAAATAATAGTGTTTGTGCACTATTTGTAAAATTAGTTCTGCTTCTACCGACAATGATACAGTATTATTATTAAATATTGTGTCAATAAAATGTTCTTTGAAACATGCAGGCGTCCTGTTTGGGGAAGGCTGGGGATTAGCACCATTGGCTTTAACTTAAAGAAAATTACCTAGTTTCTTTTTGTTTTTTTTTTTCCTCCTTATGATCGAGTCAATTTTGGGGGGTACAACGTAGCAGCCTTCCTATCCCACTCCGGATGTACCTTGTCCGGTGACTTTTGAAAATATAGTATATTTCTGTAAACTAATTCCTAAAGGAACTCAATGTGTATGGAAGCCAACCTGGTTCCATTTATAGAGTTTACATTTTCCAAGGCACCTAATCAATTTAAACTTACCGGTACTTACACTCCTCACGCACGGATTATTTTTAACATGCTAAATAATTGGCACTGTAGTTAGTAGATCAGGTTGACGAACTAAGGTTCACTGTTAGGTCGGGGAACCCTAGGTTATTTATTCATATATTTAATAATTAAATAAGCAAATAAATAAATAAAAATAAACATGCAAATCAGTCCGTGGACACAGACATCGTACAAACAAAATATGTATAATTCGTATATTAATACCATAAGAACTGTCGCATCATAATTGCAGTCGGTACACCAAGAAGCTCTTAATACAGAGAGAGAGAGAGAGAGAGAGAGAGAGAGAGAGAGACACACACACTGATAGAAGTGAACGCACACCAAAGGTGTACAACTCACAAACGTTTTCCATTTTCAGTTACCCGAGAATGTAGCTCCCACACGCAATGTTTATTATGTCTATAATAAACATTGCGTGTGCGTTCTCCGGCAGGTTTGCCTGCTTGCTCGACAGAAAAATTCGCATTTCGGCTGAGGATGGGGGATAAGCTTGCCGCCACCGCCCGATACTGACTAACTATGGCACGATATGTAAGTCTATAAAAGTTTCTCGTCATAGATGAGATTCGAAACCAGGCCTTTTCCACACGGTGTGGAAAAGGAAAGTAGTTATAACAACTTTGTGCCCCGAGGGCACTCAACACATAACAATTTACAGTTACACCTGTAAGGCAAACTGTTAATTTCCATGCAGGAATGGAGAAAACTTTCGTGAAGTCAGGAGTAAATGAGCAACGCCAAAATCATCGAAGAAATGCAAAAAAAATAAAAATAAATAAATAAATAATAATAATAATAATAATAAATATAACTCTTCTTTATCTTCGCCTTCTTCCCACGTTTATATGGGGTCGGCATTTCCGTCCTTAATTCTTTTCCTCCATTCCTCCCTATCCTGGGCTTCCTCTCTCCTCCATCCTCTCTCTTTTAAATCCTCTGCCACCTTGTCCTTCCATCTCAGCTTAGATCTCCCCCTCTTCCTCTTCCCTATTACCTCCAACTTTTCACACCTCTTCCCCACATACTCCTCACTTCTTCGTTCCACATGTCCAAGCACCTCAACCTAGATTCCTGCATTTTTTTTACTCAGAGGCCCACCTTAACCGTACCTCTGATGTAGTCATTTCTTATCCTGTCCTTCCTCGTCACACCACACATCCATCTTAGCATCCTCATCTCCGCCACTTCCATCTTCTTCTCCTGGGCCCTTGTAATCGCCCATGTCTCAGCACCGTACATCAATGCGGGTCTAACCACAGTTTTATACACTCTTCCCTTCATTCTACAATTTACTTTCTTATCACACAGCACCCCACTCATCTTTCTCCAGTTCAACCATCCACACTGCACTCTATGCTGTATTTCTACACTCAATCCTCCATCCCTCTCAACGTTCGATCCCAGATACTTAAATTTCGAAACAGATGGTAGCTTTTCCTCCTGCAGTTTTATAGAACTCTCATCTTCTCCATTCAATACCATATATTCTGTCTTTGTTCTACTTATCCTCATGCCTCTCTCTCTCTTCCAACGCTTTCCTCCATTCCTCCAATTTCTTCTCTACCTTTCCTTGGGATGGTTCGCACAGGACGATATCATCCGCGAACAGCATACTCTATGGTGCTGTACTCTTCACTTCTCTCACCAACACATCCATTACCAGATCAAACAGATATGGGCTGAGAGCTGATCCCTGGTGCAGTCCAACTTCTACAGAGAACCCCTCAGTCATACCTACACTACTCTTAACCTGAGTCACCGCTCCCTCGTGCATTTCCTTCACAAGCCTTACGTGCTTTTCTGATGCACTCTTCTCCCTCATGCATCTCCATACCTCTTATCTGGGCACTCTATCATATGCTTTTTCCAGGTCTATGAACACCATTTGCAACTCTACTTGCATCTCCCTGTATCTTTCCATCATCTGCCTTAAAGCAAAGACCGCATCTGTTGTTCCTCTTCCCGGCATGAAACCAAACTGTTTCTCTCCTATTTCCGTCTCCTACCTTATCCTTCCTTCCACAATTCTTTCCCAGATCTTCATCGAATGAGACATTAACTTTATTCCCCTTTATTCCACCCACTTTTAGTTCCCACTGCACATCACCCTTTCCTTTATAGATTGGCACAAGTATACTTTCCCTCCACTCATCGGGAATCCTCTCCTGCTGCCACAGTTTTTCCATAAAGTCCCATAGGATATCGATCCCTTCTTCTCCCAGACTTCTCCATACCTCTACTGGTATCTGATGAACACCTTCTGCTTTCCCCCTCTTCATTTTTCTGAGTGCGCTTTCCACTTCTTTCCTGATTATGCCTTCCACTACTCTTTCATTCGTCTCTCCATCCTCGCATAATGCTCTTGGGTTTTCCTCATTTAATAACTTCTTAAAATAGTCTTTCCACCTTTCCTTAACCTTCTCCTGGTCCTGTATAATCACTCCCCTCTCATCTTTTATCTGTTTTATTGATGAGAAGTCCTTTGATGCCTTGTCTCTCGCTTTGGCTATTCTCATCAATTGCCTATCCCATCTATCCTTTCCAATTCCCCATAGGCCTCGTCCACTGCCCTCGCCTTTGCTATTGCCACAGCCCTTTTTGCCTCCTTATTTGCTAATTTATATGCTTCTTTATCTTCCTGGCTACCTGTTAAATCCCATCTTTTCTTCATCTCCTTCTTTTGTTTTATCACCGATTGCACTTCCTCATTCCACCACCAAGCCTCCTTTCCTGATGTTTTCTCTAACAACTCTTCTCCAACTTTCTTTATGATACAACTATTTAACTTCCACCACTCTTGCACTTCTTCCGGTAACTTTATTCCTTTTAGCACCTTTTCCCTAAACTCCTTCCTCAAACCCTCCTCTTTCAATCTCCGCCATTTTATCCTTTTCTCCCTCTGTCTTGAATATTTCCTACTTTTGTCCACTGCAAACTCCCAATCGACCACAAGCAATCTATGTTGTGCAGGCACACTTTCTCCGTTTATCACCTTGCTGTTCCTCATTTCCTTTAGATGCCTCCTACGGCACATGATATAGTCAATCTAGCTTGTCCTTTCCCCACTCTTGTATGTTATCAGCTGGCTTTCTTTCTTTTCGAAGTAGGTGTTAACTATCGCCAAGTCGAATGCCACTGCGTGTTCTACTATCCTCTCCCCTTCTCTATTTCTTTCCCCAATACTCCACTTTCCATACACTCTTCCTTCCTCTCTCTTGCTTCTTCCTAAATGTCCATTTTAATCGACCTCCCTTTCTCAGGTATTGCCGTGACCACTTGATCCATTTCCATCCAAAAAATGTCCTTTCCTTCTTCCCCGAATCCTACTTGCGGGGCATACGCACATACTAAATCATAATAAATATAACTAGAGAACAAAAATTATAAATATAACTTTTCAGCGAGCCGAATTGTTGTATTGCACTACATCTTGAATGAGGTGCAATACAACACACTACTATAATCAGGCAAAGCGTGGAAAAAATATTACTGACTTTTCTGAAATATATAAAAAAAATCTGTTTATACTCCGAGAAGACTACAGGTCAGATGGATCCATAAGATGAATACAAGAAACAGCACCGTATTTAGTAGGCATGCGGACTGACGAGTTGGGCAAACGATTAGGAAATAACTCATTTTAGGCAACTTTCAGTCTGAGATTCGGATCCTGGTGACAAAAATTAGAAGTGTTCTAACCCTTTATCAAGAGGTAGACTCATCACCAGATAACTGCTGAAACTTGAAGGTATTCTGATGAAACTTGGGAGTGGCGCGCAGACCACGACTCCCAAGTGTGCCATGTCGAAATGAACTTATACGTGCGCTATTAGGTGAACAAGTACCCATAGTAATTTACGAGTATGTACTACATCTGGTTCTTTTACTTGCTTGTTCAATATCTCAATTATATATGTTGTTTCTATAATTTGAAATCGATTATTCTTGTTTCCTGTTCATTCGTAATAGTTTTGTTTAGAGTGTTTATTCTTTACTTGTGATGGATTAGTATGGATGAACATCGGGTTCTAACACTTCAGTAGATAATTTTTTTTTCATTTAGGATTCTAAGAAACGATGCACTTTACTTTTATTGCCTGATTACCATTTGAAAGAGGAGAGTTACATATCCACAATTTGATTACCTGGTTAAATATAGATAAGCGATTAACGTATTTGCAAATTGTTACTGTAACTGAATCAACAAAGTTAAAACCCAACAAATACTAGACGTATAGATCTTAATGTTTTATTCAGAGATATATCGATAATTAATCACATTTAAATCGGAGAGCATAAAAAGTCATCTCCCTTCAGTAAAGTTCTATGAGCAGGTTGTTATTAGAGTTACTACCTATGCAGATCATGAGATGGCCTTTCGTTTTCAAAGGCCAATTTTTGTGGTTCCGAAAAGTAAAATTCGAGATAATCCCGGAAAAGCCTTCAACTTCTGCCTGACATCGTTCCACTGGAAAAAGCCAGTACATTCCTGGAATCATCGACATTCCAGTTTAGAAATCGGTAAAAATTGAAGTTGGTATATCGATCCCATGAAGAAATGTATATGAGCAAGTTAAGTATTGCTAGATTTTAACAACGATCATTGTTTTTAATGTCATTCATAAAATTAACATTATTTAATGTTAGAATGACATTATTTACATGATGGCAATTCATAAAATTAATATTTTGTGAATTGCCATCGTGTAAATCTGCAGTGAATTCTGCAAGAAATATTTGTATATCAGTAAGCAATTAGCAGTAAAAAGTTGCGTTCCGCCAAATTGTTTTATATATTTCGAAATACCTTTATTAGTTCCACGTAGGCGCCATTAGTTGGAGAATGGGGGGGAGGGAAGAATAATTGTGTCACTAAAAGTACTGGACACTAAAGAGTGGACTACAGGAAAGCGCAATATTCTCCCGCAGTAATGCATTATTACACTGCATTAGTTACTGAGTAGGTTATAGTTAACTAAATGTACAACTCTCATTAATATCAAAAACGCCTTCTGTGTACTATTAGGCTGCTAAGTAATCATATCTCTGGATTCAAATTGGGAGATCTGTGCAGCTAAAGAATACTACAATACTTAAGGTTTCCTACTGTACTACATCCGCATTTCGGCTGCTTGTATCTCTCTCTCTCTCTCTCTCTCTCTCTCTCTCTGAAATGTTTCTCCTTTCTAATGTCTTTGTCTGCGCGGTCAGCACGGCGATTATAATCACCATCTTTCCGACACCGTGTGGAAAAGGCCCAGGTTTGAATCCCGTCAATGACGCGAGGAACTTTTATGTTTTTTTTCACTCATGGCTGAGTTAGTCGGTCTCGGGCTCTGGACAAGAACCCCTGGAAACTCGGGTTTCTTGTTGAGGAAAACCGACCAGATGATGCACGCAATTTACAGACATAATAACACACTGGTAAATGAGATAATTCTCAGGTGACTCTAACATGTCATTTTTTTTCTCTCCTCTCGAAAAATTCCCTCTTGTTCAGCCCTTGGATTCTGACCCTAAAAATAGCGCAGCATACCTAGTTTCGAACTTCCCCTCTCTCGACAGAAATCAAATTGCTGCTCTTGTGTGAGGCCTACAGAATGAGGTTCGTGTATTGCCACCATCATATTTTGTATATCAGGATACCTCTTAGCTTATACGTGCAAGAACAGTTATTCTGCCATAACTGTTCTTGTCATATATGAACTATACTTGCAGCGTATTTATTAATTTATGATTCGCATAATTACTATTTTTGTAATAACTTTTCTTGTAACAAAGTATCCGTGCGCCTGTTCCCCAGCATGTGACTTACTTACGTTCAAGATGTTGAGTATACTGTCTTACAACTTATTAAGTGCTGAAATTAATTTACTTAATCGCTATTTAATTGTGTACTGACTACTGCATTACTGGTAAATTATTTATTATTATTTTTAAACTAGCATCAGACTTTTCTTCAGGGTAATATTTTAATGTAAGTTCTACTCCAAGATTTCTATTTTTCTGAGGTCCTGGCCAATCACATGTGAAGACACACTGCGTATTATAAGTAAGCAAGAGTTAACCTGTAATTTAGCACATCGATATTATATTATTTGAATTTTTT